>NW_026575665.1:0-37211 GCF_028641065.1 Leucoraja erinaceus
TGTGTGCGCCGTCCGTCCCCTGGTTAGGACTCCCAGCAACCATCGGGCACATGTTACTGCCTCTACAAGCCCACAGCCGCTCCATTCTCTCTCAGCATATGACCAGTCCCGCCATCCCGGGAATTCACCTGGTGAACCTACGCTGGGCTCCCTCAATAGCAAGAATGGCCTTCCTCAAATTAGGAGACCAAAACGGTACACAATACTCCAGGTTCTGGTGCGGTTTTATTTCAGTCAGAATTAATCCGACACTTTCAGATATTCTGTTTGAGGTAAAATCTCGGCTGAATTGCTCACAGATGTGATCTCAGGAAACGCAGCTGAAGGCAGTTCTTGAGTTCGCAGTATGTTTGCTGGAAAATAAATATAAGCAGGCCCCTGGGACAACAGAAGAAAGGATGAAGGAGGGAGGCTCTTTGTCACGTTGAACGGGCTCCGTGTGGGAGAACAGTGTCCGCGCAGTGGGTAGAACTGTTGCCTCGAAGGTTCCACCTCCAACACGGGGCCTGGATGTACAAACTCCACATTGGACGAAGGACATTCTTGCTGTTCAGTCTAGGAGCAAAGAGGCCCTTCTGTAGTTGTACAGGGCCAAACCTGGAGTATTGTGTGCAGTTTTGGCCTTCATAGCAAGAGGAGTCGAGTCTAGGAGCAGGGAGGTTCTACTGCAGTTGTACAGGGCCCTAGTGAGACCACACCTGGAGTATTGTGTACAGTTTGGGCCTGTTGGCCTTCATAACAAGAGGAGTTGAGTCTAGGAGCAAAGAGGTCCTTCTGCAGTTGTACAGGGCTAGTCCTAGTGTAGGCCTCATGTAGGCCCCAGTTAGACCACACCTGGAGTATTGCGTACAGTTTTGGTCCCCTAATCTGTGGAAAGACATTATTGCCATAGAGGATTTGAGTCTAGGAGCAGGGAGGTTCTACTGCAGTTGTACAGGGTCTTGGTGAGACCACACCTGGAGTATTGTGTACAGTTTTGGCCGGTTGGCCTTCATAGCAAGAGGAGTTGAGTCTAGGAGCAAAGAGGTCCTTCTGCAGTTGTACAGGGCCCTGGTGAGACCACACCTGGAGTATTGTGTGCACTTATTGCTATGAGAATTCAGGGTGACCCCGACAGGTTGGGCAGAAGCGTGGCAGATGCAGTTTAATGCGGATAAATGTGAGGTTATCCACTTTGGTGGCAAGAACAGGAAGGCAGATTATTATCTAAATGGTGTCAAGTTGGGAAAAGGGGATCTGGGGGTCCTTGTTCATCAGTCTATGAAAGTAAGCATGCAGGTACAGCAGGCAGTGAAGAAAGCCAATGGGCCTGTCGGCCTTCATAACAAGAGGAGTTGAGTCTAGGAGCAAAGAGGTCCTTCTGCAGTTGTACAGGGCCCTGGTGAGACCACACCTGGAGTATTGTGTGCAGTTTTGGTCCCCTAATTTGAGGAAGGACATTCTTGCTATTGAGGGAGCCCAGCGTAGGTTCACCAGGTTAATTCCCGGGATGGCGGGACTGTCATATGCTGAGAGAACGGAGCGGCTGTGTGCTTGTACACTCTGTGGAGTTTAGAAGGATGAGAGGGCATCTCATTGAAACATATATGAGATTGTTAAGGGTTTGGACACGCTAGAGGCAGGAAACATGTTCCCGATGTTGGGGGAGTCCAGAACCAGGGGCCACACACACACACACACACACACACACACACACACACACACACACACACACACACACACACACACACACACACACATATATACACACACACACACACACACACACACACACACACACACAAACACAGTTTAAGAATAAGGGGTCGGCCATTTAAAAGAGGCCCTTCTGCAGTATGTAACAGGGCCCTGGTGAGAAGCACACCTGGAGTATTGTGTGCAGTTTGGCCTGTTTGCCTTCATAACAAGGTGGAGCTCCCTTCACACATGGCAGACACCTGTCACTCACATGTTCTCTAGTGGGGCAGCTTTGTAAGATCCGATGGCGTTTACTAATATACAGCCCTCGATTTAGATGAAGGGATTGGGTCAAAGTAACATTAGCAAATTCAATCCCAGGAGTCGTCAAAGAGTTTTTCCATCATGGTCCGCAAGCCTCTCTTTCCCCTGTGAGGATGAGCTATGGACGGACTGCCAAAGCGGGACCTCGGAGCCCCCAGCTGGGTGAGTGGCTCAAAGGCATGGCTTCCCCTCTCTCAGAATCACGCCCCACAGCCACTCCACCCCCCACTGAGGCTTCCTCAATCATTGCACTTCTCGGATGAAGGCCTCACGAGCAGGGAGGTCCCCTATTCATCATGTCCCGCCCATCATTAATTCTGGTACCTCTGGTGGCAAGTGGGGGGAGAATCAGCGAGGTTCCTGGGTGCCCCAATGGTAATCGTCTCGGGCCTTTTTCACCCAGAGTAGCATCCCCCCTGTGACAGGACACCAACGACCCCTCCTAAGGCGTGCCCTCTCTTCGCTCCCCTGTTTTCCCGCCTCTCTGTCCCCTTCTCCAGTCTATGAAGAAAGGTTCCTGGAGGAATCTGGGAGATAACTCTCTAATGTTCTACTGATTCTGTCGGTCCTCTGATAATATGGGCCTGAAAGTTTACTGGCGGTATTTCCCGAGAGACAGGAATTCTTGTGGCTCCTCATCTGAGGAAGGACATTCCGACAGAAGCAATGCGAGCTATCTTGAGGAGATTTATTGCACAATGGTGACAAGTGGAAAGGCTAAGACAGCTTCCCATTACAGCAGACCTTCCTGTATCCTCAACACCCCCCGCTTCAAGTGAGGACTGTCTTAGGCCAGAAAAACTACTGGCAGAGACTTGGTTTATACTCTCCCCATCTCTTAGGAAGATTGAGGGGGATCTTAGGGCACCTCTCATCTCCCCCGAGCCTCACAAAATTCTTATCTTCGCACCTCTGGTCTCTCATCCCCAGGATCGGCATGCTGGAAGATTCTCTCTCCCCTGGTTCTGATGGGAAAAGATCTACTCAGGCCTCCCCCCTGAGGGGTCTCAGCTTAAGGATAACCTCGCCTGGGACTCAATCCTTTAAACCAGATAGAGATGCTTAAAGACCCCTGAGTTTAACCAGAGATAGAGTCCTTTCACTGAGAAACTCTCTGGTCCCAGAGGGTAGTTTGAGGCCCCAGTTCAACCCATAATGATCCTTCCCCTTAAGAGGGGGTTAGATGTGGGCCCTCTCCATGGCTCTCTCGTGAGTCAATCACTATGTGGAGAGAGGCCTTTCTCCCCGATCCTGAGTTGATATCAGCCAGTGATCAGATTGAATGGCGAATGCCATGCAGAGCTCGATAGACCGAAAGGCCTCATACTTCCTGCCTGTAGTCCTATGTTTCTATGTTTCTAAAAGACACAGATCCAATCCGAAGATTCAGTCTCCCCCCCTCTCTCCAGTCTTCCTCCTCCTCTCTTCCCCTCCCTCCCCTCTCTCTCTCCTCAATCTCCGTCCATTCCCTCTCCATCTCCCCCTCTCTCCTCCCCTCTCTCTCTCTCTCTCTCTCCCAGCTACACTAGACATCAGAGTTCTTGCGATTCAAAGGTTCCGCACTAGTTGAGGTTCTTCCCTTTCTCCGCTTCATCGTCATACCGCATGAATCATATCTCTCTAGATATTCTCACTATTTATGTACCCTTGTTTACTCCACTCCTTTCCACCGTTCTCCTCAACAAGAGACCAGATCCTCCCTCTCTTTCTCCTCTCTCTCTCTTCTCTCTCTCTCTCTCCCTCTCTCTCTTATCTATCCCCTCTCTGCTCCCCTCCCTCCCCCCTCTACCTCTCTCTCCTCCTCCCCTCTCTCTCTCCCCTCCCCTCTCTCTCTTTTCACTCCTCTCTTCCTCTCCCCCCTCCTCTCCTCTTATCTCTCCTCTATTATATCCTTAATTCTCTCTCCCCCCTCTCCCCTCCTCTCTCCCTCTCCTCTCTCCTCCCTCTCTCCCCCCGTCTCTCCCGCCCACTATCCCCCTCTCTCTCTTCCTCTCCCCTCTCTCTCTCCTTCCCCCTCTGTCCCCCTCTCTTCCCTCTCCACCTCTATCTCCCCTCCATTCCCCTCTCCCTGTCTCTCCCTCTCCCTTCTTGACTCTGATTTGATTTGTAATTGTCTCCTCCTCTCTACTGCCCTCTTCTCTTCCTTCTACCCCCTGCATCGTCTCCCCTCTCTCCCCATATAGTCCACCCCTATCTTTCTCTCTCTATATGTATTGTGTATAGGTCCTTTGTTCTCGCCCCCCTGTCTCCTGCAGCACTTCCTCCCCCAGTCTATCTCCCCCCTCTGTTGGTGTCTCTATCATCCCTGTGTATATGTCATTGCCTTGTCTCTCCAACTCACTCCCCTGTCCCTCTGCCACGATCATGTGTTCCTCTGTGTGGCCTGCTTGCGGTGCGATCTGTGGCATGTCCTCCCCCTCTTCTCTCTCTCTCTCCCCCTCTCCCGTGTTTGGGGAATGAAGACAGGACAATATTGTTTCCTCCACATCAGTGCTAAGGGGTAAGAACTGAATTGTTTTCCTGGACCTGCACGTGCTATCCCTCTGTGTCCTTTGTCATGAAACTCACTCATGAGCACCAGTCCCTCCTCTCCCGTCGCTCTCTCTTACAGCGCTAAACTCCAAACGCCGGATGGTCCACTGGTCATGCCTCTCCCTCCGCCCGTCCGCCTTCGTACTCTATCGCGATCTGATCTCCCGGCTCCTGCCACGTGTCTCTCTGTCTTCTGAAACCAATCCCTCCCCTCCCTCTACTCACTCCCTCTCTCTCTCTCCTGTGGTTACCCTGTCTCTCAATTCATCGGCCTTCTAATGTCAATCTCTCTGTTCCCCCATCCTCTCTGCTATGTTGGGCGAAGTTTGTGAAATAGTGAGTGTGCACACACAGTGTTAGTGTGTGGATAAGGGGGAAATGCTTTGTGGACCGAGATGAGCATTTCTTGTGCACCATTGCTTGTAAGGTGCTCTTAGTGCCTCTGCTGATCTGGGCCCTGGTGATTCCACTGTCTCTGCGTACGGTTGGCTGTATCTCCTGTCACTTTCTCAAGGTGGACACTCTCTTGCCCAATCGAAACTGTATTGTGGCGTGTGCACTGTGCCTATGGGTGTGGTGTGTGTGCTGAATACTGCAAAGGCTGCTGTTGTTGTGGGTTGTGGCCTGAATATATGTGTGTGAAATAATCTCTTGTGTGTGTGAGTGATTTTGTGTGATGTGTACCAGTTGGTGGTGTTGCTCTGTGTGTGAAGTGGAACACATAGTGCCGCCACCGTGTTAATAGTTGTGCGTGTTGTGTTCTCGTGTGTGTGTTTAGGACAAGTAACTAGAACGCTGGGAGGGCTTGCTTGGGAGAGCGAGGTGAGGGGGGCAAGGGGAGGAGAGGAGTGGAGAGCGACTTGTATACGGATATGCGGTCGCTTGGAGCACCTTGAACGGCAATGTGGCTGGGGGAGATGCTTGAGTTGAAAGGGCCAACAAAATATACCGTCAAAGCTAACAACAGCTCACCAGCCACAGTTCCCTATGGGTGTGTGTGAGAGAACCAGGGAAGAGAGAGGTGGAGAGGTGAGAGAGGATGAGAGAGCTTCGAGAGAGATTGAGAGAGGAGGAGGAGAGAGGGTTCTCCGAAGTAGAGAGAGGGGAGAGATTGGAGGGAGCGAGGGAGGAGAGAGGGAGAGGGAGAGGGAGGAGAGAGAGATCCATGAGGGGAGAGGGAGGGGAGGACGAGACGAGAGAGAGAGAGAGAGGGAGGAGAGATGAGAGGAGAGGGGAGAGAGGGAGAGGAGAGGGGGGAGATTAGGGAGGGAGAGGGGAGAGAGATGCAGTAGCCCATCCGAAGGTGATAGGGGAATTTCCCTCTGGAGCTATGGGTACCATACTGCAGTTACATGGCATTAGGTCTTTTGTATCTCATCTCTCTTATAGCATAGTAGGGAGGGAGAGCGAACTGAGAGTGTGAGGAGGAGGATTGCAGAGGAGAGGAGAGAGGATTGAGAAGAGGGGGATAGAGGCCAATGAGCTGGTAGAGCAGAGATCGAGCTAGTTAAGAGAGTCAGGAGGGGAGAGAAATCGGGAGAGACGAGGGAGAGAGCAGAGGGAGAGAGAGGAGGGTAAGATCTGATAGATAGTATATATATAGGATAACACATATATTATCTATTTTTGGCATATATTCTCTTCTATGAGCCCGCAGAATCGAGCAGAGGAGGAGATGAGAGAGGGGGTGTATATACACACACAGAAACATAGAAAAGACATAGACAACAGGAGAAGGTTCACCAGACTGATTCCTGGGATGTCAGGACTTTCTTATGAAGAAAGACTGGATAGACTCGGCTTATACTCTCTAGAGTTTAGAAGATTGAGGGGGGGGGTGATCTTATAGAAACTTACAAAATTCTTAAGGGGTTGGACAGGCTAGATGCAGGAAGATTGTTCCCGATGTTGGGGAAGTCCAGGACAAGGGGCCACACACACATACAGTTTTAAGGATAAGAGACAGGTGAATTGATCATGGGGAACAAGGACATGGCAGACCAATTGAATAACTACTTTGGTTCTGTTTTCACTAAGGAAGACATAAATAATCCAGGCTAGATGCAGGAAGATTGTTCCCGATGTTGGGGAAGTCCAGGACAAGGGGCCACACACACAAGGATAAGGGGGAAATCCTTTAAAACCGAGATGAGAAGAACTTTTTTCACACACAGAGAGTGGTGAATCTGTGGAACTCTCTGCCACAGAGGGTAGTCGAGGCCACACAGTTCATTGGCTATATTTAAGAGGGAGTTAGATGTGGCCCTTGTGGCTAAAGGGATCAGGGGGTATGGAGAGAAGGCAGGTACGGGATACTGAGTTGGATGATCAGCCATGATCATATTGAATGGCGAATGGTGCAGGCTCGAAGGGCCGAATGGCCTCTACTCCTGCACCTGTTGTCTATGTTTCTATGTTACACTTAATCAGTTTATTTATTCATGTGTGTATAGATTTATATTACGGTATATGGACACACTGATCTGTTTTGTAGTCAATGCCTACTATGTTCTGTGTGGTGAATTTCATTGTCCTGTCTGGGAAATATGACGTCAAACTTTCTTGAACAACGCACACACACACCTTCTCTGTTATCAATGGCGAATGGTGCAGGCTCGAAGGGCCGAATGGCCTCTACTCCTGCACCTGTTGTCTATGTTTCTATGTGTCTATGTGTGTAATATTAACAGCACAAAACCACTGTCTGTCGGGCATTTCCTTCAACTCCATTGAAGTGTTAACACCATCTGGGATTTCCGTCTTGGCCTCAGGTTAAGGCAGCGAAGAAAAACTAACAGGATTTTCCTCTCACTGCATCCTCCAGAACTCATTACCAGAGTATTTATACATTTAAAATGCTTGTTTAATAAATCCCATACATATTTAAACCACCTCTGTCGCCTAAGACACTGCATAATCATCTCAGAAGCCCCCAATATAACCCATATCTTGTATATCCCAGTCTAAAACATTAACACTCACTTCGTATAATATAGACACATAGACACATAGAAACATAGACAATAGGTGCAGGAGTAGAGGCCATTCGGCCCTTCGAGCCTGCACCATTCGCCATTCAATATGATCATGGCTGATCATCCAACTCAGTATCCCGTACCTGCCTTCTCTCCCCATACCCCCTGATCCCTTTAGCCACAAGGGCCACATCTAACTCCCTCTTAAATATAGCCAATGAACTGTGGCCTCGACTACCCTCTGTGGCAGAGAGTTCCACAGATTCACCACTCTCTGTGTGTGTGGGAAAAAAAATATTTTTCTCATCTCGACTTCCCCCTTATCCTTAAACTGTGTGTGTGTGGCCCCTTGTCCTGGACTTCCCCAACATCGGGAACAATCTTCCTGCATCTAGTCTGTCCAACCCCTTAAGAATTTTGTAAGTTTCTATAAGATCCCCCCTCAATCTTCTAAATTGGTCGGGGTGGGACTAGTGTAGACGGGGCATGTCCGTCGGGGTGGGACTAGTGTAGATGGGGCATGTTGGTCGGGGTGGGACTAGTGTAGATGGGGCATGTTAGTCGGGGTGGGACTAGTGTAGATGGGGCATGTTGGTCGGGGTGGGACTAGTGTAGAGGGGGCGTGTTGGTCGGGGTGGGACTAGTGTAGACGGGGCATGTTGGTCGGGGTGGGACTAGTGTACTAGTGTAGATGGGCATGTTGGTCGGGGTGGGACTAGTGTAGACGGGGCATGTTGGTCGGGGTGGGACTAGTGTAGACGGGGCATGTTGGTCGGGGTGGGACTAGTGTAGATGGGGCATGTTGGTCGGGGTGGGACTAGTGTAGAAGGGGCATGTTGGTCGGGGTGGGACTAGTGTAGACGGGGCATGTTGGTCGGGGTGGGACTAGTGTAGAGGGGGCATGTTGGTCGGGGTGGGACTAGTGTAGACGGGGCATGTTGGTCGGGGTGGGACTAGTGTAGACGGGGCATGTTGGTCGGGGTGGGACTAGTGTAGATGGGGCATGTTGGTCGGGGTGGGACTAGTGTAGACGGGGCATGTTGGTCGGGGTGGGACTAGTGTAGATGGGGCATGTTGGTCGGGGTGGGACTAGTGTAGATGGGGCATGTTGGTCGGGGTGGGACTAGTGTAGACGGGGCATGTTGGTCGGGGGGGGACTAGTGTAGATGGGGCATGTTGGTCGGGGTGGGACTGGTGTAGATGGGGCATGTTGGTCGGGGTGGGACTAGTGTAGATGGGGCATGTTGGTCGGGGTGGGACTAGTGTAGACGGGGCATGTTGGTCGGGGTGGGACTAGTGTAGACGGGGCATGTTGGTCGGGGTGGGACTAGTGTAGATGGGGCATGTTGGTCGGGGTGGGACTAGTGTAGATGAGGCATGTTGGTCGGGGTGGGACTAGTGTAGACGGGGCATCTAGCCTGGATTATTTAAGTCTTCCTTAGTGAAAACAGAACCAAAGTAGTTATTCAATTGGTCTGCCATGTCCTTGTTCCCCATGATCAATTCACCTGTCTCTTATCCTTAAACTGTGTGTGTGTGTGTGTGTGTGTGTGTGTGTGTGGCCCCTTGTCCTGGACTTCCCCAACATCGGGAACAATCTTCCTGCATCTAGCCTGTCCAACCCCTTAAGAATTTTGTAAGTTTCTATAAGATCCCCCCTCAATCTTCTAAATTCTAAAGAGTATAAACCAAGTCTATCCAGTCTTTCTTCATAAGACAGTCCTGACATCCCAGGAATCAGTCTGGTGAACCTTCTCTGTACTCCCTCTATGGCAAGAATGTCCTTCCTCAGATTAGGAGACCAAAACTGTACGCAATACTCCAGGTGTGGTCTCACCAAGACCCTGTACAACTGCAGTAGAACCTCCCTGCTCCTAGACTCAAATCCTCTATGGCAAGAATGTCCTTCCTCAGATTAGGGGACCAAAACTGTACGCAATACTCCAGGTGTGGTCTCACCAAGACCCTGTACAACTGCAGAAGGACCTCTTTGCTCCTAGACTCAACTCCTCTTGTTATGTCAGGACTTCCATATGAAGAAAGACTGGATAGACTCGGCTTGTACTCGCTAGAATTTAGAAGATTTCTTTGAAAAAAGAAATATCTATACGTTGATAAAATATAATAGTATTTCAATTATTTCTTTTGAAAGAAGTCAATGTGTTATTATTTATAGACTAATGAATAACCATATAACAATTACAGCACGGAAACAGGCCACTCGGCCCTTCCAGTCCGTGCCGAACACATAATCTCCCCTAGTCCCATCTACCTGCGCTCAGACCATAACCTTCCATTCCCTTCCCGTCCATATAACTATCCAATTTATTTTTAAATGTTAAAATCCAACCTGCCTCCACCACCTTCACTGGAAGCTCATTCCACACATCCACCACTCTCTGGGTAAAGTGGTTCCCCCTCATGTTACCCCTCCCTTCATTCTCAAATCATATCGAATAGTATCAATATATTTATGGCAAACTAGGCTATATTATATGTTAATATTATCAATATTTGTATTCTGATCTGGGCTATATATATAAGCCAATATTACCAATACTTTTATGGAGAATTAGACTATATATATAAGCTAATATTATCAATATTTGTATTGTTAATTAAACTATATATAAGATAATATTATCAATATTTTAATGGAGAATTAGACTATATTTTAAGCTAATATTATAAATATTTGTATTGTGAAATAGACTATATATACAAGCTAATATTATTAATATTTGTATTGTGAATTACACTATATATATAAGATAATATTATCAATATTTGTATTGTGAATTAGACTATATTATATAAGATAATATTATCAATATTTTAATGGAGAATTAGTCTATATTTTAAGCCAATATTATCAATATTTGTATTGTGAATTAGACTATATATACAAGCTAATATTATCAATATTTGTATTATGAATTAGACTATATATATAAGATAATATTATCAATATTGTGAATGGAGAATTAGACTATATTTTAAGCCAATATTATCAATATTTGTATTATGATCTAGGCTATATTATATGTTAATATTATCAATATTTGTATTCTGATCTAGTCTATATTATATCAAATATTATCAATAGATTTATTGTGAACTGGACTATATATATAAGCCAATATTATCAATAGATTTATGGGGAACTAGACTATATATACAAGCTAATATTATCAATATTTCTATTGTTAATTAGACTATATTTTAAGCCAATATGATCAATATTTGTATTGTGAATTAGACTATATATATAAGATAATATTATCAATATTTGTATTGTAAATTAGACTATATATATAAGATAATATTATCAATATTTTAATGGAGAATTAGACTATATTTTAAGCCAATATTATCAATATTTGTATTGTGAATTAGACTATATTATATAAGCTAATATTATCAATATTTGTATTGTGATCTAAGCTATATTATATCAAATATTATCAATAGATTTATGGGGAACTAGACTATATATACAAGCTAATATTATCAATATTTGTATTGTGATCTGGGCTATATTATATCAAATATTATCAATATATTTATGGGGAACTAGACTATATATACACGCTAATATTATCAATATTTGTATTGTGATCTGGGCTATATTATATCAAATATTATCAATATATTTATGGGGAACTAGACTATATATACACGCTAATATTATCGATATTTATGTTGTGAACTGGACTATATATACAAGCTAATATGATCAATATTTGTGTTGTGAACCAGCCTATATTATATCTAATATTATCAATAGATTTACTTATTTGTAAAACGTAGATAACAGGAACTTATATTGATCAAATTTACTTCTTTCAAAATGAAATTCATATATATATGAATTGATATATATATAATATTTTATATATATCAGCATTTAAAAATAATTAGATAAGAGTTACATTATCTGATGTAGATATGGAATATAAATCAACTGGGTTATATATATACAAGCTAATATTATCAATATTTGTATTGTGAATTAGACTATATATATAAGCTAATATTATCAATATTTGTATTGTGATCTGGGCTATATTATATAAGCTAATATTATCAATATTTGTATTGTGAATTAGACTATATATACAAGCTAATATTATCAATATTCATATTGTGAATTAGGCTATATTATATAAGATAATATTATCAATATTGTGAATGGAGAATTAGACTATATTTTAAGCCAATATTATCAATATTTGTATTGTGAATTAGGCTATATTATATAAGATAATATTGTCAATATTTTGAATGGAGTTAGACTATATTTTAAGCCAATATTATCAATATTTGTATTGTGATCTAAGCTATATTATATCAAATATTATCAATAGATTTATGGGGAACTAGACTATATATACAAGCTAATATTATCAATATTTGTATTGTTAATTAGACTATATATACAAGATAATATTATCAATATTTTGAATGGAGAATTACACTATATTGTAAGCTAATATTATCAATATTTGTATTGTGATCTGGGCTATATTATATCAAATATTATCAATATATTTATGGGGAACTAGACTATATATACAAGCTAATATTATCAATATTTTTATGGCACACAAGGCTATATTATCTGTTAACATTATCAATATTTGTATTGTGAATTAGGCTATATATATATGATAATATTATCAATATTTGTATTGTTAATTATATATATATAAGATAATATTATCAATATTTTAATGGAGAATTAGACTATATTTTAAGCCAATATTATCAATATTTGTATTGTGAATTAGGTTATATATATATGATAATATTATCAATATTTGTATTGTTAATTAGACTATATATATAAGATAATATTATCAATATTTTAATGGAGAATTAGACTATATTTTAAGCCAATATTATCAATATTTGTATTGTGAATTAGACTATATTATATAAGCTAATATTATCAATATTTGTATTGTGAACTAGTCTATATATACAAGCTAATATTATCAATATTTGTATTGTGAATTAGACTATATATATCTAATATGATCAATATTTGTATTGTGAATTAGACTATATATACATGCTAATATTATCAATATTTGTATTGTAAATTAGACTATATATACAAGCCAATATTATCAATATTTGTATTGTGATCTGGGCTATATTATACAAGCCAATATTATCAATATTTGTATTGTGAATTAGGCTATATATACAAGCTAATATTATCAATATATTTATGGGGAACTAGACTATATAAGGTTAAGGGGGGACTTGATAGAGGTCTTTAAAATGATGAGAGGGATAGACAGAGTTGATGTGGACAAGCTTTTCCCTTTGAGAGTAGGGAAGATTCAAACAAGAGGACATGACATGAGAATTAAGGGAGGGGTAACATGAGGGGGAACTTCTTTACTCAGAGAGTGGTGGCGGTGTGGAATGAGCTTCCAGTGGAAGTGGTGGAGGCAGGTTCATTGGTATCATTTAAAAATAAATTGGATAGGCATATGGATGAGAAGGGAATGGAGGGTTATGGTATGAGTGCAGGCAGGTGGGACTAAGGGGAGAATACGTTGTTCAGCGCCAACTCGTAGGGCCGAGTGGCCTGTTTCCGTGCTGTAATTGTTAGATGGTTATATGGTTATATTGATTAAATATATTTTTTATCCAATGTCTTTTGAAAATTGATATATATTTCAATATAAGATAATGTTAGATACATTTTAAAATGTTGAAATAGGTTAATATATATATATTTTCTAAACCTATAAGCTCCATATGATTTTTTTAAACAAATATCATTTAGTTTTAACATTTTGAAATAAGTTGATAAATAGATCACACAGATATTATTTTTTAATACATTAATATTATCGGAAATAAGTTAATATATCATATCCACGTTAATATTATCAACATTTTCTTTTTTGAAAAAGGAAATCTATATATTGATAAAAGATATTATTTATCTAATTTGTATAAAATTCATATATATTTCTGATATATCTGGAGTATTGCGTACAGTTTTGGTCTCCTAATCTGAGGAAGGACATTCTTGCCGTAGAGGATTTGAGTCTAGGAGCAGGGAGGTTCTACTGCAGTTGTACAGGGTCTTGGTGAGACCACACCTGGAGTATTGCGTACAGTTTTGGCCTGTTGGCCTTCATAACAAGAGGAGTTGAGTCTAGGAGCAAAGAGGTCCTTCTGCAGTTGTACAGGGTCTTGGTGAGACCACACCTGGAGTATTGCGTACAGTTTTGGTCTCCTAATCTGAGGAAGGACATTCTTGCCATAGAGGGAGTTGAGTCTAGGAGCAGGGAGGTTCTACTGCAGTTGTACAGGGTCTTGGTGAGACCACACCTGGAGTATTGCGTACAGTTTTGGTCTCCTAATCTGAGGAAGGACATTATTGCCATAGAGGGAGTACAGAGACGGTTCACCAGACTGATTCCTGGGATGTCAGGACTGTCTTATGAAGAAAGACTGGATAGACTTGGTTTATACTCTCTAGAATTTAGAAGATTGAGGGGGGGGATCTTATAGAAACTTACAAAATTCTTAAGGGGTTGGACAGGCTAGATGCAGGAAGATTGTTCCCGATGTTGGGGAAGTCCAGGACAAGGGGCCACACACACACAGTTTAAGGATAAGGGGGAAATCTTTTAGGACCGAGATGAGAAAAACATTTTTTTTCACACACACAGAGAGTGGTGAATCTGTGGAACTCTCTGCCACAGAGGGTAGTTGAGGCCACACACAGTTCATTGGCTATATTTAAGAGGGAGTTAGATGTGGCCCTTGTGGCTAAAGGGATCAGGGGGTATGGAGAGAAGGCAGGTACAGGATACTGAGTTGGATGATCAGCCATGATCATATTGAATGGTGAATGGTGCAGGCTCGAAGGGCCGAATGGCCTCTACTCCTGCACCTATTGTCTATGTTTCTATGTTTCTATAATAGCATTAACTTATATAGATATATATATAATATGAACTTATTTAAAAATATACAATAAAACAAATATTACCTTATAAACTGTATTAATAATATATTAGCTTGTATATATAGCCTAATTCACCATAAAAATATTGATAATATTGGCATGTATATATAGCCTAATTCACCATTAAAATATTGATAATATTGGCATGTATAGATAGCCTAATTCACCATTAAAATATTGATAATATTGGCATGTATAGATAGCCTAATTCACCATTAAAATATTGATAATATTGGCATGTATATATAGCCTAGTTCACCATTAAAATATTGATAATATTGGCTTGTATATATAGACTAGTTCACCATTAAAATATTGATCATATTAGCTTGTATATATAGACTAATTCACAATACAAATATTGATAATATTTGCTTATATATATAGCCTAATTCACCATTAAAATATTGATAATATTGGCATGTATAGATAGCCTAATTCACCATTAAAGTATTGATAATATTGGCTTGTATATATAGCCTAATTCACCATTAAAATATTGATAATATTGGCTTGTATATATAGACTAGTTCACCATTAAAATATTGATAATATTGGCATGTATAGATAGCCTAGTTCACCATTAAAATATTGATAATATTGGCTTGTATATATAGCCTAATTCACCATTAAAATATTGATAATATTGGCTTGTATATATAGCCTAATTCACCATTAAAATATTGATAATATTGGCATGTATATATAGCCTAGTTCACCATTAAAGTATTGATAATATTGGCATGTATATATAGCCTAGTTCACCATTAAAGTATTGATAATATTGGCATGTATAGATAGCCTAGTTGACCATTAAAGTATTGATAATATTGGTTTGTACATATATCCTAGTTCCCCATTAAAGTATTGATAATATTGGCATGTATATATAGACTAGTTCACAATACAAATATTGGTAATGTTACCATATAACCATATTACAATTACAGCACGGAAACAGGCCATCTCGGCCCTTCTAGTCCGTGCCGAACACATAATCTCCCCTAGTCCCATATACCTGCGCTCAGACCATACCCCTCCATTCCCTTCCCATCCATATAACTATCCAATTTATTTTTAAATGATACCAACGAACCTGCCTCCACCACTTCCACTGGAAGCTCATTCCACACCGCTACCACTCTCTGAGTAAAGAAGTTCCCCCTCATGTTACCCCTAAACTTCTGTCCCTTAATTCTCATGTCATGTCCCCTTGTTTGAATCTTCCCTACTCTCAGTGGGAAAAGCTTGTCCACATCAACTCTGTCTATCCCTCTCATCATTTTAAAAACCTCTATCAAGTCCCCCCTTAACCTTCTGCGCTCCAGAGAATAAAGACCTAACTTGTATGAATGAGTGATGAATGATTGAATAAATGAATGAATGAATGAATGAGTGAATGCATGAGTGAATGAATGAATGAGTGAATGCATGAGTGAATGAATGAATGAGTGAATGCATGAGTGAGTGATGAGTGAATGAATGAATGAGTGAATGAGTGAATGAATGAATGAAGTGAATGAATGAATGAATGAGTGAATGAGTGAGTGAATGAATGAATGAGTGATGAGTGAATGAATGAGTGAATGAATGAGTGAATGAGTGAATGAATGAGTGAGTGAATGAGTGAATGAATGAATGTGAGTGAATGAATGAGTGAGTGAATGAGTGAATGAATGAGTGAATGAATGAGTGAATGAATGAGTGAGTGAATGAGTGAATGAATGAGTGAATGAATGAGTGAATGAATGAATGAATGAATGAATGAATGAATGAATGAATGAATGAATGAATGATGAATGAATGAATGAATGAATGATGAGTGAATGAATGAGTGAATGAGTGAGTGAATGAGTGAATGAATGAATGAGTGAATGAGTGAATGAATGAATGAATGGTGAAATGAATGAGTGAGTGAATGAATGAGTGAATGAGTGAAATGAGTGAATGAATGAGTGAATGAGTGAATGTATGAGTGAATGAATGAATGAGTGAATGAATGAATGAACAGGCCAACTCATCATTCACCAGCCACGGCCGAGTCAGTCAACGAATTGCCGTCGGGAGAATGTGTCCCGTACTTTGACCTTATTTGTCCCTTATTTGGGAGCTGGGAAGCCGACGGCTTTAGGCTGCGGAGTGAGGGCGGGAACGGGCTGTACGTTCAGGGGAGGAGAGGTTAGAGTGAGTCGGGGCAGTGGACAAGTCGGGGCGGTTCAAGTCCTGCCGGCAATCGCAAACGAAAAATAATAATCGCAACTTATTTCGATATAAAGAATCTTTTTAATATTTCAATATTTGAAAATATCGATATCGACCTCTAACGATATAAAATATATTTCTTACTTAAAAATAAAAAATAACTTATATCGATATAAAGTAGATTTTTAATATTACAAAATAAAAAATATCGATATCGACCTCTAACTATATAAACTATATTTCTTACTTAAAAATAAAAAATAACTTATTTCGATATAAAGTAGATTTTTAACATTACAAAATAAAAAATATCGATATCGACCTCCAACAAGATAAAATATATTTCTTACTTAAAAATAAAAAATAACTTATATCGATATAAAGTATATTTTTAATATTACAAAATAAAATATATCGATATCGACCTCCAATGATATAAAATATATTTCTTAAATATATAAAATATACTTTATATATTAAAATATACTTTATATATATATATATATATCTTGCCTACTTCACAACGAAAATATTGATAATATTAGCTTATATATAGAGCCTAGCTCACCATAAACATACTGAGTGAGGGCGGGAACGGGCTGTACGTTCAGGGGAGGAGAGGTCAGAGTGAGTCGGGGGAGTGGACAAGTTGGGGCGGTTCAAGTCCTGCCGGCATATATTTAAGAAATATATTTTATATCGTTAGTCGATATCGATATTTATATATGTATATAAAGTATATATTTAATATATAAAGTATATATAGATATAAAGTATATTTTTAATATTTCAAAAGAAAAAAATATCGATGTTAACCTCTAACAATATAAAATATGTTAAAAAATATATATATAAGCCAATATTATCAATAATTGTGTTGTGAGCTAGGCTATATATACAAGCTAATATTATCAATACTTTTATGGTGAGCTAGTATATATATACAAGCCAATATTATCAATATTTTTATGGTGAACTAGGCTATATTATATAAGCTAATATTATCAATATTTTTATGATGAACTAGGCTATATATACAAGCGAATATTATCAATAATTTTATGATGAACTAGGCTATATTATACAAGCCAATATTATCAATAATATTATGATGAACTAGGCTATATATACAAGCTAATATTATCAATAATTTTATGATGAACTAGGCTATATATACACAAACCAATATTATCAATATTTTTATGATGAACTCGGCTATCTATACAAGCCAATATTATCAATACTTTTATGATGTACTAGGCTATATATACAAGCCAATATTATCAATATTTTTATGATGAACTCGGCTATATATACAAGCTAATATTATCAATATTTCTGTTGTGAACCAGGCTATATTATATAAGATATTTTTATGGTGAATAAAAAAATATCGATATTAACCAGTAACGATATAAAATATATTTCTTATTTAAAAATACTAAATAACTTATTTCAATATAAAGTATATTTTTAAAATTTCTAAATAAAAGGTGACAGGACCCTACGGGTCCCCTTGGTGAGGGAAAATATGTTTCTTATTTAAAAATACAAATAATGGTACAATTATGTGAGCGATCATATATATATATATATCTACCGGCCCTGCTGAGGCCACTCGGTTAATATCGATATTAACCTCTAACGATTATGTTAACATTTTTATGGTGAGCTAGTATATATATACAAGCCAATATTATCAATATTTTTTTGATGAACTAGGCTATATATACAAGCTAATATTATCAATATTTTTATTGTGAACTAGGCTATATATACAAGCCAATATTATCAATATTTTTATGATGAACTCGGCTATATATACTAGCTAATATTATCAATATTTTTATGATGAACTAGGCTATATTTACTAGCTAATATTATCAATATTTTTGCTGTGAACTCGGCTATATATACAAGCCAATATTATCAATAATTTTATGATGAACTAGGCTATATATACAAGCTAATATTATCAATATTTTTATGATGAACTCGGCTATATATACTAGCTAATATTATCAATATTTCTGTTGTGAACCAGGCTATATATACAAGCTAATATTATCAATATTTCTGTTGTGAACCAGGCTATATATACAAGCTAATATTATCAATATTTTTATTGTGAACTAGGCTATATATACTAGCTAATATTATCAATATTTTTATGGTGAACTAGGCTATATATACAAGCTAATATTATCAATATTTTTATGATGAACTAGGCTATATATACAAGCTAATATTATCAATATTTGTATGATGAACTCGGCTATATATACAAGCCAATATTATCAATATTTTTATGATGAACTAGGCTATATATACAAGCCAATATTATCAATATTTGTGCTGTGATCTAGGCTATATATACTAGCTAATATTATCAATATATTAGCAATATATTGGTACCAAGGTCTAGGCAGAAGCTCAGAGGGGATAGAGCCTTTTCTGTTGCTGCCCCGACACTCTGGAACACCTTGCCGCTGCAGATCAGACAGGCCCCTTCACTGTCCATCTTTAAATCCTCCCTAAAAACTCACTTTTATTCACTGGCTTTCGACACTGGCTGAGACTTTGTTCCTGTTTTAGTGCTTTTAAATGTCTTTTAATTTTGACTGTTTTTATAGTCCTGTCGTCTTAATGGTTTTAGCAGTTTGTAATAACTTTTTGTTGACTTCCCATGTACAGCACTTTGTGGTAACTGATATTGTCTAAAAGTGCTTTATAAATAAAGTTATTATTATTATTATTATATTATTTCTGTTTTGAACCAGGCTATATATACAAGCGAATATTATCAATATTTTTATGGTGAACTAGGCTATATATACAAGCCAATATTATCAATACTTTTATTGTGAACTAGGCTATATATACAAGCCAATATTATCAATACTTTTATTGTGAACTAGGCTATATATACTAGCTAATATTATCAATACTTTTATTGTGAACTAGGCTATATATACAAGCTAATATTATCAATAATTTTATGGTGAACTAGGCTATATATACAAGCTAATATCATCAATAATTTTATTGTGAACTAGGCTATATATACAAGCTAATATTATCAATAATTTTATGGTGAACTAGGCTATATATACAAGCTAATATCATCAATAATTTTGTTGTGATCTAGGCTATATATACAAGCTAATATCATCAATATTTTTATGATGAACTAGGCTATATATACAAGCTAATATTATCAATATTTGTATGATGAACTAGGCTATATATACAAGCTAATATTATCAATATTTTTATGGTGAACTAGGCTATATATACTAGCTAATATCATCAATATTTTTGTTGTGAACTAGGCTATATATACTAGCTAATATTATCAATATTTTTATTGTGAACTAGGCTATATATACTAGCTAATATTATCAATATTTTTATGATGAACTAGGCTATATATACAAGCTAATATTATCAATAATTTTATTGTGAACTAGGCTATATATACAAGCTAATATTATCAATAATTTTATTGTGAACTAGGCTATATTATATCTAATATTATCAATATTTCTGTTGTGAACCAGGCTATATATACTAGCTAATATTATCAATATTTTTATGATGAACTAGGCTATATATACTAGCTAATATTATCAATATTTTTATGATGAACTAGGCTATATATACAAGCCAATATTATCAATATTTTTGTTGTGATCTAGGCTATATATACAAGCTAATATTATCAATATTTGTGTTGTGATCTAGGCTATATATACAAGCTAATATTATCAATATTTTTATGATGAACTAGGCTATATATACAAGCCAATATTATCAATACTTTTATTGTGAACTAGGCTATATATACAAGCTAATATTATCAATAATTTTATTGTGAACTAGGCTATATATACTAGCTAATATTATCAATATTTTTGTTGTGATCTAGGCTATATATACAAGCTAATATTATCAATATTTTTATTGTGAACTAGGCTATATATACAAGCTAATATTATCAATATTTTTATTGTGAACTAGGCTATATATACAAGCTAATATTATCAATAATTTTATTGTGAACTAGGCTATATATACAAGCTAATATTATCAATATTTTTATTGTGAACTAGGCTATATATACAAGCTAATATTTATCAATATTTTTATGATGAACTAGGCTATATATACAAGCCAATATTATCAATATTTTTATGATGAACTAGGCTATATATACAAGCTAATATTATCAATATTTTTATGATGAACTAGGCTATATATACAAGCTAATATTATCAATATTTTTATGATGAACTAGGCTATATATACAAGCTAATATTATCAATATTTTTATGATGAACTAGGCTATATATACAAGCTAATATTATCAATATTTTTATGATGAACTAAGCTATATATACTAGCTAATATTATCAATATTTTTATGGTGAACTAAGCTATATTATATCTAATATTATCAATATTTCTGTTGTGAACCAGGCTATATATACTAGCTAATATTATCAATATTTTTATTGTGAACTAGGCTATATATACAAGCTAATATTATCAATATTTTTATGCTGTGAACCAGGCTATATATACAAGCTAATATTATCAATATTTTTATGGTGAACTAGGCTATATATACAAGCTAATATTATCAATATTTTTATGATGAACTAGGCTATATATACAAGCTAATATTATCAATAATTTTATGGTGAACCAGGCTATATATACAAGCTAATATTATCAATATTTCTGTTGTGAACTATATTATATCTAATATTATCAATAGATTTAGTTATTTGTAAAACTTAAATAACACAAACTTATATTGATAAAATATATTTTCTTCTTTCAAAATGCAAAATATGAATTCACATATATATCTTATATTTTACTTATATATATATGAACTTATTTAAAAATAAAAATAATGGTAACATTTTATATATCCATATATATATAGATATATAAAGTATATTTTTAATATTTCAAAATAAAAAAATATCGATATTAACCTCTAACGATATAAAATATATTTCTTATTTAAAAATACTAAATAACTTATTTCAATATAAAGTATATTTTTTAAAATTTCAAAATAAAAGGTGACAGGACCCAACGGGTCCCCTTGGTGAGGGAAAATATGTTTCTTATTTAAAAATACAAATAATGGTACAATTATATGAGCGATCATATATATATATATATCTACCGGCCCTGCTGAGGCCACTCGGTTAATATCGATATTAACCTCTAACGATTATGTTAAAATTGTTATGGTGAGCTAGTATATATATACAAGCCAATATTATCAATATTTTTATGATGAACTAGGCTATATTATATAACCCAATATTATCAATATTTTTATGATGAACTAGGCTATATATACCAGCTAATATTATCAATATTTTTATGGTGAACTAGGCTATATTATATAAGCCAATATTATCAATACTTTTATGGTGAGCTAGGCTATATATACAAGCTAATATTATCAATATTTTTATGATGGACCTGGCTATATATACCATATAACAAATAACTATATAACAATTACAGCACGGAAACAGGCCATCTCGGCCCTACAAGTCCGTGCCGAACAACTTTTTTTTTCCCCTTAGTCCCACCTGCCTGCACTCATACCATAACCCTCCATTCCTTTCTCATCCATATAACTATCCAATTTATTTTTAAATGATACCAATGAACCTGCCTCCACCACTTCCACTGGAAGCTCATATAATATTATCAATACTTTTATGGTGAACTAGGCTATATATACAAGCTAATATTATCAATATTTGTGCTGTGAACGGCTATATTATATCTAATATTATCAATAGATTTAGTTATTTGTAAAACTTAAATAACACAAACTTATATTGATAAAATATACTTTCTTCTTTCAAAATGCAAAATATGAATTCATATATATATCTTATATTATACTTATATATATATGAACTTATTAAATAATGGTAACATTTTATATATCCATATATATATATATAGGTATATAAAGTATAAATTTTTATGGTGAGCTAGTATATATATACAAGCTAATATTATCAATATTTTTATGGTGAACTAGGCTATATATACAAGCTAATATTATCAATATTTTTATGGTGAACCAGGCTATATATACAAGCTAATATTATCAATATTTCTGTTGTGAACGGCTATATTATATCTAATATTATCAATAGATTTAGTTATTTGTAAAACTTAAATAACACAAACTTATATTGATAAAATATATTTTCTTCTTTCAAAATGCAAACTATGAATTCACATATATATCTTATATTTTATTTATTTATCTGAACTTATTTAAAAATAAAAAGAATGGTAACATTTTATATATCCATATATATATAGATATATAAAGTATATTTTTAATATTTCAATAGAAAAAAATATCGATATCGACCTATAACAATATGAAATATGTTTCTTATTTAATAATTAAAAATAACTTATTTCGATATAAAGTAGATTTTTAATATTACAAAAGAAAAAAATATCAAATAAATATATATAAAGTATATTTTTTAAGTTTCAAAGTTTAAAAATGTCGATATTAACCTATAACGATATGAAATATGTTTCTTATTTAAAAATTAAAATAACTTATTTTAATATAAAGTTTATTTTAAATATTTAAAAATAAATCATCGATATTAACCTAACGTCTTGTTCTTGCATGTGGCGTGTGGCGTGTGGCGTGTGGCGTGTGGCGTGTGGCGTGTGGCGTGTGCAGCCTAAAGTTGTCAGACAACTTGTTCTATTTGATCTTCCATTTGTGCACAGTACCATTATATATATCTGGAATCTCATATAGATAGGGTGGTAAAGAAAGCTTTTGGTATGCTAGCCTTTATAAATCAGAGCATTGAGTATAGAAGTTGGGATGTAATGTTTTAAATTGTACAAGGCATTGGTGAGAGACCAAATCTGGAGTATGGTGTACAATTTTGGTCTCCCAATTATAGGAAGGATGTCAACAAAATAGAGAGAGTACAGAGGAGATTTACTAGAATGTTGCCTGTGTTTCAACAACTAAGTTACAGAGATAGGTTGAATAAGTTAGGTCTTTATTCTCTGGAGCGCAGAAGGTTAAGGGGGGACTTGATAGAGGTCTTTAAAATGATGAGACGGATAGACAGAGTTGATGTGGACAAGCTTTTCCCTTTGAGAATAGGGAGGATTCAAACAAGAGGACATGACTTCAGAATTAAGGGACAGAAGTTTAGGGGTAATATGAGGGGGAACTTCTTTACTCAGAGAGTGGTAGCGGTGTGGAATGAGCTTCCAGTGGAAGTGGTGGAGGCAGGTTCATTGGTATCATTTAAAAATAAATTGGATAGGCATATGGATGGGAAGGGAATGGAGGGTTATGGTATGAGTGCAGGCAGGTGGGACTAAGGGGAAAATAGTTGTTCGGCACGGACTTGTAGGGCCGAATGGCCTGTTTCCGTGCTGTAATTGTTATATGGTTATATGGTTATATCTATATATATAGAAAGCATATATATAAATAAAATATATATAGAAAGTATATTATTAATATTTCAAAATAAAAAAATATCGATATTGACCTCTAACGATATCAAATATATTTAAAAAAATTAAAATACTGGTAACATTTTATATATATATATTTATATAAAGTATATTTTTAATATTTCAAAATTAAAAAAAATATCGATATTAGCCTCTAACGATATAAAATATATTTCTTATTTAAAAATACACAATAACTTATTTCGATATAAAGTTTATTTTCATTATCTCAAAATAAAAGGTGACAGGACCCAACGGGTCCCCATGGTGAGGGAAAATATGTTTCCTATTTAAAAATACAAATCATGCTACAATTATATATGTATACTAGAGCAAGTGCGGACCCGTTGGGTGTGATCCCCCAACCCAATATTCCACCATGCACCCGTCTCCTCCAACGGAACTGAAGCCGTTGCCAAATGTAAGATTCCAGCACTCCCCTGCCTCCCTCAGCAGTGGATTGAAAAAAAAATCCAATTGCGCCTTCCCTGCCTGCTGCAGCAGTTCCAATTGCAAGACCAATTGGCCCTCCCCCTCCTGTTGAAGCACTTGCTGTGATATCCCATTGAGGTGAAAAGCTCAGAGTGTTCCTGTCTTGCAACTTTGTTTTGAAGTGTGTTGGAAGCTGATAGGAAGGAGCAGCCGTCAACGAATCAAAAGGCAGAAAGGCAGCCGGACGGACGGACGGTGGCAGGCGGCAGCCACAGAGTTTTATATAATAATAGATAGATATAGAAAGTATATATATAAATAAAATATATATATCAAGTATATTTTTAATATTTCAAAATAAAAATATATCGAGATTGACCTCTAACGATATCAAATATATTTTGTATTTAAAAATTAAAATAATGGTAACATTTTATATATATATTTATATAAAGTATATTTTTAATATTTCAAAATTAAAAAAATATCGATATTAACCTCTACCGATATAAAATATATTTCTTATTTAAAAATACACAATAACTTATTTCGATATAAAGTTTATTTTTATTATCTCAAAATAAAAGGTGACAGGACCCAACGGGTCCCCATGGTGAGGGAAAATATGTTTCCTATTTAAAAATACAAATAATGCTACAATTATATATGTATACTAGAGCAAGTGCGGACCCGTTGGGTGTGATCCCCCAACCCAATATTCCACCATGCACCCGTCTCCTCCAACGGAACTGAAGCCGTTCCCAAATGTAAGATTCCAGCACTCCCCTGCCTCCCTCAGCAGTGAATCCAATTGTACCTCCCCTGCCTGCTGCAGCAGTTCCAATTGCAAGACCAATTGGCCCTCCCCCTCCCGTTGAAGCACTTGCTGTGATATCCCATTGAGGTGAAAAGCTCAGAGAACAAGTATAAAACATAAACATTTATAACCTCTTAAAAATACTTTCAACACAGCTCATTGCAAAAAAAAAAAACCCAAAACAAAGAAAAAAAAAACAAAAACACAAAAAAATCAAAAAACAAAAAAAAAAACAAGAAACAAAAAAAAACAAAATAAAAAAAAAAAAAAAAAAAAAAAAAAAAAAAAAAAAAAAAAAACAAAAAAACCCAAAAAAAACAAAAAAAAAAAAAAAAACAACCAAAAAAACACAAACACACAAACAAAAACCCACACACAAAAACAACAAAAAAAACACAAAAAAAACAAAAAAACAAAAAAAAAAAAAAAAAAAAAAAAAACCAAAAAAAAAAAAAAAAACAAAACAAAAAAAAAAAAAAAAACAACAAAAAAAAAGCGCAACGACAGAAGACAACAGAAAGAGAAAGAACACAGGAGAAAACAAAAAAAGAAAACAAAAAAAAAACAACAAAAAACCCAAAAAAAAAACCAAAAACAAAAAACAAAAACCTCCACCCAAAACACAAAACACAAAAAATCAAAAAAACACACCTAATAAAACAACAAGAGCAAAAAACCAATAAAAGCCCACAAAGGACTAAAATAGCAAAGTAAAAGAGAACGAGAAAAAAGATAAAAAAAGCAGCAGAAAGAAAAAACAAACAAAAAGTCTAAGCAAAGCAAAAAACACCAAAACAAAACCATATGGGGAATAGTGGAATAGAAAAGATAACAAACGATAAAATTGAAACCCGAATAAAAAAAAAAACAAAACAACAAACAAAGTGAACAGAACAACCGGGTAACCCTTCAAAACTCAGAGAAAAAAGGAAAGATAAAAGGACGTAGATAAAACAAAAAAACAAAGACACACCAAACCACAACATCAAACCCGACGGAAAAAGAACGAATAAAAAAAAACACACAACCTACCAAAAAACAAAAAAACAAGGGAGAAACACACAAAGAAGCAAACGCTAGAACACAAGTACAAACACCAAAAATAAAACCCACAACACCACCCACAAAAACCACACAACCACACAAAAGAAAACAAACACGAACGACACCACAATAAAAAAAAAACCCAACAAACACCCCCACAAAACACAAAAACCACACCCAAACACCCAACAAACAAAAAGACAACACCATACACACACCACGAATAAATACAAACACACAAAGACACCACAAACATTTGAACACCAAAAACAAAATACCACACAACCCACACAAAACGACCGACAAACAAACCGTAAGGTTAAATAAATTCCAAACAACCACATAGGCACACACACGCTAAAAACCAATAAAGGCAACACACTCCCTTCATACTCTAAAACACAAACCAGTCACACGACAGCACTATGGCACACCCCTTAATAGAGCACACACTCAATATTGTAAAAACAGAACACCAACACTAAAATATTACGCAAACACACACAAGGAACACCCCAAATAATCACACACACACCACCCAAAACGTACACATGCAAACAACACAAACCCCCCCACACCCCCCACAATTAACACAAAAACCAGCACACACAAACACCCCAAAACCACACACCAACCACCCCACCAATAAAAAAACAGACCAAAAAACCAACACACAGCACACACACACACACACGCACACACACACATACAACACACCCACATCACACCACATTCTTATAAATATTATATATATATAAAACGAAAACTATACCCCATATAAAAGAAAACCCACAAACTTTATCTGAATTTATCATATATATACTATGTTTTTACCCAGTCTGTCTGTTTTTTTTATTAATAATTAATAATATAACCACATTTTTGTGTTCATATATATCTAGTGTGGCATGGTTGAGTATGGACTCTCTTGCTGCCTCTGCCTCGGAGGTCCACGCATTTTACAACTCCAGACTGCCCTGCTGACTGGGGGATTGTCTGTGAATCCTAGGAAAGACCCTGAGGTCTCAGTCTTTTGACCTTAAAACTGGTTGCTTTTTTATTGATTTTCTGTCTGGCCTGACCTGTCCTCCTCTGCACACTGCGAAGAGCCAGTTCATTCCGACCCAGCCCGTGAATATTATCTTTAATTATGCAGGGTTTAAAGAAGAAAGGTTACATCCGAAAAGCCAGCCTGGCCCCCCCCATAACAGGGATGATGGTGCAAACCGGTTATCATTATGTTAAACACCGCAAACTGTTGTGTCCACACAACCAACCCTCGCCACTGATGTGAACCACTCGTTTTTCCTCCCCTCCATTGGTTTGCATTCCACGAACAACAAAACTCCTTCCATCCAACTCCCCATCCCGCCACACTAACCAACCTCCCCAAAACACCAAACACATGTGAGAAAATTTGAAACAGTGCACCCCATTTGTCTTAACCCTTTCACCCCCAAAACCAAAAACCTCCCAACAACACCACATCCCACCAACCACACGCGGCCCCACAACCCCCCCACATCATCATACAATTAATTTGTGTCAATTATGTAGCCACTGAAGCCAGACTCGAATCGAATTGATCCCCCCCCCATCTTCCACCAGAGAGCGTCGGGAAGTCGGGTCAGAGTTGATGGATTTTGGGAAGCTTGTGGTGTTCAGTCAACCATCGTGCTGTTCATAGAACCCCCACACATTCCAGACAGGGTCATTGCCACATACCACACACCTTCCCCCCCCCAGATAACACCCCCACATCACATCGTGCGTCACCACACTCCCACTCGCAATGCGCACCTCACCCCTCCACATGCGCACGACAACTCACAACACACACACCCATCACTTGTCAACGCTCACCCCGCGTGTCAGACCCACAATCACAAGCCACACACTCACACGCACACCCACACTCACTCACACACTCACACACTCACTCACTCACACACACACTCACACTCGCCCCCCCCCCCCCCCCCCACCCCCCCCCCACCCCCCCCCCCCACCCCCCCCCCCCCTCCCCCCCCCCCCCCCCACCCCACCCTCCCCCCGCCACCCCCCAGCCAGCCCCCCCCCCCCCCCCCCCCCCCCCCCACCCAACAAAAAAAAACCCCCCCCCCCACCCCCCAACCAAAACAAAAACACAAGCATATTATTTTGCTTAAAATACAAAATAAATAATTCTTTCGATATATAAGGTTTCTTGTTAATATTTTCAAAAAGAAAAAAATATCGATATAACCGCTAACAATACTAAAAATATGATTTCTTATTTAAAAAATGATAACTGATGGTAAACATTGATATAATATATTTATATCAGAATATTGTAATCATTTCAAAAGAAAAAAAAAGCGCTAAACAAAAATGATCAGGGGACCATTAACCTTCTCACTAAACTAAAATATTCGATTTATTTAAAAACACCTAGTAATAATAAACCCTAATATATCCAGAGGAATAAATTAACCTCTAACAATTGAAAGTCTAATTCTATTATTAATAATAAACGAGAAATTGATGGCAGATGAATAATGCAAGTATACTTTTTAAATTTCAAAATAAAAGGGGGAACAGGACCACTGACCCATAACGGGGTCACCAGTTGGTGAGGGAAAATATGTTTTTAATATTTTCAACTTTGTAAAAGACCAAAGCCGCTCCATTTCTCAGGCAATATGACAGCCCAGCCCTCCAGGAGAATTAACCCTGGTGAACCTACGCTGGGCTCCTCAATAGAAAGAATGCCTTCCTCAAATTAGGGGACCAAAACTGCACACAATACTACGAAGGTGTGCCGTTCTCACAAGGGCCCTGTACACGGCAGACAGAAGGAAATCTTGCTTACTAGATCAACTCACCTTGTTATGAAGGCCAACTGTTCTTACTGCTGCTGTAACGTGCATCGCCTCACTTTCATAAATAGGATGCACTGAACAAGGACACCCCAGACCTAGGGCTGTAACCTCTTCAGACCCATTACGAGCTTTATACTTTATCAAAAAGGACCTCACATAAATGAAGAAAATAGATCAATAAGGAACCGGAAATTTTAGTATCCGGTTTGAGACGTTAATATCGAGATTTTTTTATTTTGAAATATTAAAAATCTATTATACAGATATATAATTTGGAGACCAAAAACTGGCACAGGTGACGTTTGGGGGGCGCACAAGAACCAGCTTCTAAGATCCGATGATGTCTGAGTGCTGCAGGATGGTTACACAGTATTTTGAGAAACAGTTTTTCCCCTCGTCGACGTTTGTCGAGCAAGCCAGCTATTTTTCCTGCGTTGTCGGGTTTCTAAAAATAAATTTTTAAGGAAATGAGATGCTGGTTGGATGCAGACAAGGGACACAGGAGTGCTGGAGTAGACTCATGCGGGTCAGAGCACGGCAGCCTTCTCTGGTGGAGGAGGACCAGATAATTGCAGTATAATGTGGAGAAATGTGATGTTATCAACTTTGGTGACAAAAACGGGAATGCAGACTATCATCTAAATGGTGGCCGATTGGGAAAGGGGGAGATGCAGCGAGACCTGGGTGTCATGGTACACCAGTCATTGAAGGTAGGCATGCAGGTGCAGCAGGCAGTGAAGAAAGCCAATGGTATGTTAGCTTTCATTGCAAAAGGATTTGAGTATAGGAGCAGGGAGGTTCTACTGCAGTTGTACAGGGTCTTGGTGAGACCACACCTGGAGTATTGCGTACAGTTTTGCTCTCCAAATCTGAGGAAGGACATTATTGCCATAGAGGGAGTGCAGAGACGGTTCACCAGACTGATTCCTGGGATGTCAGGACTGTCTTATGAAGAAAGAGTGGATAGACTTGGTTTATACTCTCTAGAATTTAGAAGATTGAGAGGGGATCTTATAGAAACTTACAAAATTCTTAAGGGGTTGGACAGGCTAGATGCAGGAAGATTGTTCCCGATGTTGGGGAAGTCCAGGACAAGGGGTCACAGCTTAAGGGATAAGGGGGAAATCCCTTAAAACCGAGATGAGAAGAACTTTTTTCACACAGAGAGTGGTGAATCTGTGGAACTCTCTGCAACAGAGGGTAGTTGAGGCCAGTTCATGGGCTATATTTAAGAGGGAGGTAGATGTGGCCCTTGTGGCTAAGGGGATCAGGGGGTATGGAGAGAAGGCAGGTACGGGATACTGGAGTTGGATGATCAGCCGTGATCATATTGAATGGCGGTGCAGGCTCGAAGGGCCGAATGGCCTACTCCTGCACCTAATTTCTATGTTTCTATATTTCTATCACCCACATATGGGTCAAAAAATTATTCATCAAATAAGAAAAGGCATTATCATTATCGTGGCGACGACCTTGATCGATTCACTTTTTTTGCCACACCTGAAATATTAACGACCTATACTTTATACAGATGGATATTAATTTGGAACAGACCAAAGTGGAAGGGGGAAGTTTGGGGGATCAGACGCTCCTACAGCCTGATGATGTCTGATAGGACGCTGCCGGGGGTTACAGTTTGGGAGTCACAGGTTTTCCCCTCGTAGACTGTTTGTCGAGCAAGCCAGCTTTTTTTCCCTGCGTTTTTTGTCGGTTTCACAACTGAATTTTTAAGGAACTGCAGATGCTGGATCCGAGTGGCAGAAAAGCCGCGACGAAGGTGCTGGATTACTCAGCGAGACAGGCCAGCAATCTCTGCGGAGGCAAGGACCATGGGCGAGGTCATGGGAGGCCCGGGTCGAGACACTCTTCGAATTTTTTTTATGGGAGTCAGAAAGGAAAATGGTTATAACCATGTTATCGCGACTATTATTTTGCCTACAAGCTGGAGCGATTCGCATGTGGTCAAGAAATGGGCCTGAAAGATGGAAAGATGGAGTTGAATGGCTGAATAAAGTGAGCTGCTAATCTTGGGTAGGACAAATCAAAATGGGAACGTACATGGTATACGTAAATTGGTAGGGATTGAATGATTACCCTAATTGAAACAGAAGGGATTGGGAAAGACTGTGCACAGTTACCGGAAAGCTGCCGAATCCCATTGTAGATAAGGGTGTGTAGTGAAGATGGCTTTGTGGTGTGCTAGCCTTTAAACCATCAGCCCCAATGTGATAGAAGCTGGGATGTCACTATTGGTAAAATGGTTGCTCCCACATCATTGGTGAAGCGCCAAGTCTGGCGTAAGGTCGTACAATTTGTGGGCGACCCCAGTGTAGGAAGCGATTGTCAACAAAATGAGGAGAGGATTTACAGACGGGAGATTTAGTGTATAGAAATGTGCCCTCGGAGTTCGCCATAAAACTAAGTTTACCACGAGGACCGGTTGGAGACAAGTTCAGGTCTTCATTCTCTGGAGCGCAGAATGCTGGGAAGGGGGGACTTGATCGACTCTGCATCTTGGGGAAAATGATGACGAGGGACTAGACAAGAGTTGATGTGGGACCGGCAAGGAGCGCTTGTCCCACTGAGTAGAGTTGACGAGCCAGGAATGAAATGCATCAGTTATTATACCAAGACCTGGTATACCGGCAGGGAGACAACTTCCTAGGATCAGCAGAGGAGGACAGGGAGAATAGGGAATAGATACGTAAATTCCTAGGTCATGATTTCAGAATTAAGGGAGTGAAGGGCTAGGGGACGGTAACACATGAGGGGGAACTTCTTTACTCCAAGAGCTGGGAGACCCCTCGGGTGGCTCCGTGTAAAATGTCATCATGAGCTTCCAGCTTGAAACAGTGCTGGAGGTTGAAGGACTAGCGTTGGGATCAATTAAAATAAATGGACCAGTTATATGGCTGGGAAGGGAATGCGACCCTCCCCATGGCATGAGTGCAGGTAGATGGACTAAGGGGAACAAATGATTGTTTCGGCACGGACTCCGCTGTAGGGGAAGAGATGGCCCTGTTTCCGTGTCTGGACATTGCTAGACCCATGGGTATCTTATGGAGTAAAATTCTGTGTGTTTTTAGACCCCAGGACGGGCTGGGAATCGACATGGATTGTAACTGCGTTTCCGACCTCCTCTTCTCCTCTCCACTGCCCACCTTGTGGACACCAGGTAGGTCGAGGACAGGTGGAATGGAGCCGAAGTCATTAGGACCGAAACCAGGTGCAGGCCAAAAAAACAATCTGGAGGCTCAATGTACGGGAGGGTCACAGGCTAGTTATCAGGTACGTCGGCGACACTGGTCTGGCGAACCTGAGGCTGCAGGGGAACAGGACGCTTATCGAGACAGATCTCCTACTTGTCAACACTCAGTGGGATAGACAATAGGTTGCAGGAGTACCAGGCCAGAAGTCGAAGGCGCCGATCCAGCCACAGCAACCTATTTTCACAAAGAGAATGATCTCGGCGCCACTAAGTAGTGTGTGTGAGTGTGTGTAGAAAGTTAGATGATAGGTGATGCATGTGTGTGTGATGATGAGTGTGAGGTGGGTGTATGTGTGTGTTGTGCGTATTTGTGATAGTGTGTATGTGTGGATGTATATATGTGGCCCCCGGTGTGTGTGGAGCGAGTGCTGCTATATGGCGAGATTGGAGATAAGTGTGTGTATGTATGTGTGTGTTGTGTGGTGTGTCCGTGTGTTGTGTATGTGCGTGTGGTGTGTGTTTAAAGTGTGTGTGTGTGTGTGTGTGTGTGATACAAGTGTTGTGTGTGTATGGAAGAATGTGTGTGTGTGTATGTGTGGAGTGTGTTATGTGTGTGTTTGTGTGTGTGTTATGTAGTGTTGTGTATATAAGTGTGTGAAGATATATAAGAGTGTGTGGTGTGTGTATGTGAGTGTGAGGTGTAGGTGTGTGTGGGGGTATGTGTGTGTTAAGTGTGGTGTATGTGTGTCGTGTGTGAGAGTGGTGTGTGTGTATGGTGTGTGTGTGTGGATATGATCAATATGAATGGAGGAATGGATGCAGGACTCGAAGGGCGAATGGCCACTACCTCAAGAACCTGTTGTCTATGTTGCTATGTTAATCCATTGGAGACTATATAGAACCCCTCAAGACCCCTCTCTCCGCCCCCTCTCTCCACCCTCAACGCTCTCTCCCCCTCCGGAGATTTAGACGATTCCAGGGGAGAGATAGTCAGGGAGACTGTTCTTATGAAGAAGACTGGATAGACTGTTTAGACTCGCTGGAATTTAGGAGATTGAGGGGGGGAATAGATAAGAACTTACAAAATTCTTAAGGGGTAGGACAGGATAGATGCAGGAAGATTGTTCCCGATGTTAGGGAAGGCCAGGACAAGGGGTCACAGCTTAAGGATAAGGGGGAAATCCTTTAAAACCGAGATGAGAAGAACTTTTTTCACACAGAGAGTGGTGAATCTGTGGAACTCTCTGCCACAGAGGGTAGTTAAGGCCAGTTCATTGGCTATATTTAAGAGGGACTTAGATGTGGCCTTTGTGGCTAAAGGGATCAGGGGGTATGGAGAGAAGGCAGGTACAGGATACTGAGTTGGATGATCAGCCATTCATATTGAATGGAGAATGGTGCAGGCTTCCGAGGGCAGAAGAGCCTCTACTGCTGCACATGTTGTATATGTTTCATATGAAGAGTTGATCCTGAGGCGAGGATGGTTAGGGAAGGCCAGCATTCTCCTGTGATCGGAATGTGTCCTCTGGCTGCTCTCTCGGCTATCTGTCTACTCTCTGTCTCTCGCGCTGAGTTTCTCTCTATCTATCGTCTGCTATCACGGTCTCTCTGAAGGAGCTCTCTCTGGAGATCAGGTATCTCTCTGGTCTACTTAGTACCAACATGAATAGAATTCACAGCCTCATCTGAGCAGTAAAGGGGTGTGTGAGGGTGTGTTGGAGACCTTGTCCTGGAGATTCCCCAAGGATAGGGAACAATCTCGCTGGGATAGAATGTCCCAACCCTTAAGACTTTAGTGTGGTCTTAAAGATGGGTGAGACGAGTGCGTGGGTGAGCGTGTATGAGACGTGAGCGAGAGGGAGAGAGAAAGCAGAGAGGAGAGAGGAGAGAGAGGAGGGAGGAGGGAGAGGGGAAAGAGAGGAGAGAGACGCGGGAGTCGAGGGGAGAGTCATAGGGGTATGAAGTGAGGAGAGGAGAGCGGCATTAGGAGGAGAGGAGAGGAGAGGAGAGGAGAGGAGAGGAGAGGAGAGGGGGAGGAGAGGAGGGGAGAGGGGGAAGAAGGAGATGGAGAAGGACGGAGAGGGAGAGGAGAGGAGAGGAGAGGAGGAGGAGAGGGGGTCATTTATGGGAGGAGAAGGGGGAGGAGAGGAGAGAGGGGCAGGAGAGGAGAAGAGAGAGGGAGAGGGGAGAGAGAGACGGAAAAGTAGAGGAGGAGGAGAGAGAGAGGGGAGAGGAGAGGAGAGGAGAGGGGAGGAGAGGGAGATGAGAGAGAGGATCGATAGAGAGATAGATAGAGATAGAGATAGAGAAGGAGAGGAGAGGAGAGGAGAGGGGGAGAGGAGAGGGGAGGAGAGGAGAGGAGCGGGGAGGGGAGGGGGAGGAGAGGAGAGGAGAGGGGGAGGGGAGAGAGGAGACAGGAGGAGAGGAGAGGCGCGGAGAGGAGGAGAGGAGAGGAGAGGTGAGGAGAGGAGAGGAGACGGGAGGGGGAGGGGAGGAGGGTACACACACACAACACAACACACACAAACACACAACACAACACACACACAACACCGACACACCACACAACACACACACACACACCCACAAAAACAGTTTAAGATAACCGGGTCGGCAATTTGAGAACGGAGAAGAGGAAACACTTTTCCCACCGAGAGTGTGAGTATGTGGAATTCTGCCCTGCCTCAGAGGTGCGGTGGAGGCCGGTTTTGGGGACGAAATTCTTTCAAGAGAGAGAGAGATACGGCTTAAGATAGCGAGAGGAGAGGAGTCAGGGGTATGGGGTGAGAAAGGCAGAGAGGACACGGGAACTGATTGTGTGATCAAGCCGTGATCCCATTGAGTGGCGGAATGGAAATGGTGCGGGCTGGAAGGGGCTGGGATGGGATCCTGGGGACTGGTTTAGGGAAGGCCTCATTCTCCGGGAATCTGAATGTGTCTCTTGTTTCTCTCCCTCTCTCCCTCTGTGTCCCGCAGGCTTTGCCTTCCCGGACTGGGCCTACAAGCCGGAGTCCAGCCCGGGCTCCCGACAAATCCAGCTCTGGCATTTCATCCTGGAGCTGCTCCAGAAGGAGGAATATCACGAAGGAATCGCCGGCAGGGAGGGACTATGGGGAGAGTTTTGTTTCAGAGAGGCAGGACGAAGTGGAGAGAGACAGAAGACTTTGAGTGGAGATACCCGAAGAGATGCATAGAAGAGACCATGAGATACGACAAGCTCAGCACGGAGCCCTCAGGTGAGGAGTGGAGGATCCGAGAGAGGAGCGATCGGGCCTGAGAAAGGGGATCTGTACTAGCGATCGGTCGATATCGCCAAGGGAGAGCGATTAGGACCAGACACACTCCAGTCTCGTTCCAGGGAGATAAGCGCGGAAAGAGGAGGGCAAAGATTCGGGATCTTGGACCAGGCCCAGAAGTCGTTCCATCGCGAGAGTACCAGGCCACCAGATGGAGGGCCATCTGAGGAAACAAGGCCCCAGAGAGTTTGCTTCCAGAAGGAAGGAGGCAAGGATCAAGTCAGTCCTCTTGGATATTCACCCCAAAAGTGGTTCCATCTTAAATGGCAGGTGCTGCTGGAATGCCGGCCAATCTTGAACCAGGCCCCAAAGTCGTTCCATCTTGGACAGTGCCTAAATGTGGCCTTCTGTTGAAACCAGGCCCAAAGTCGTTCCACTTGTAGGCCACAAAGTCTGTAACTCGTGAACCAGGGACCAAAAAGGTTGTAAGCCATCTTGGACTAGGCCAAAGATGTCCATTGTGAAACTAGGCCCGTCTAGTTAATCTGAACTAGGCCCCAAACGTCCTTCATCTTGTGGAATAGTGACAAAGGTGTTCCATCTATTGGAACCACAGGCCCCAAAACTCTCACCTCTATCAGCTTAATTGGAATTCAAAACCCAGAGTAGTTCTGGCGCTAGTGTGGGTGGAGACAGCTATTCACGCCCACAGAGTGTCAATCGGGCAACAGTTACGGCATGGTGTGTGTCGACTCGATAGTGTACATGTCAATGGCTTAGTTCGAAGATGTGACATGGACGGCAAAAGTGTGTGCTCTAGTGCTACTATGGATACCATCGGTCGCCAGGATGCAGTGTGGGCTGTCAAAATTTGGGTACTGTGTTCGTTCAGATGGGTAGCGCACAAACACTCTCCTTCCCACCGGTCACAAATGCCCTCACTCAGAGCGATCTACGCACACTTCCAGAGAGTTCGAGCCCCAGTCCACATCACACACCCTCGTATACGGGGAGAGAGGGATCTCTAGACACTCTTGAACACTCTCGATCTCCCTCAGAGGGGAACTCCCTCACCGACCTCGGGCGCAGGAGAATGAGACAGACTCACACTCTTCTCTGAGAGAGGGGGAGAAGAGGGTGCGCGGGGGGACACTATCTTTCACGCCCCCCCCCCCTCCCTCTATCTCACCTCTCTCTCCCCTGCTCCACACGCTCTCTCAACTTACTACTCTCTCACGAGACTCCTCTCGAGGACCACGACTCTCTTCACCAAACACACACAAGCACACCGCACACACACAACACACACACACGCAGAGAAGAACACACCACAACAAACAGAT
>NW_026575666.1:0-35000 GCF_028641065.1 Leucoraja erinaceus
GTCTGCGATTGCAGCTTCGGGAACCATGCACCGGCATTCCTACATCCCTCAGCTCCACAACACTCCCCTAAGCCCTACCATTCACTGTGTAGGCCCTGCCCATGCTAGACTTCCCAAAATGCAACACTTCACATTTCTCTGTATTAAATTCTATCAACCATTCCTCAGCCCATCTGACCAATTGATTAAGACTTATGTGGCTTTGACAGCTTTACCTTGCATTAAACATTATTCCCTTATCGTGTATGTATACAGTGTAACTGGATCGATGGTAATAGTAAGATTAAACGAGTACTTACCAGTACGAAGTTTGATCTGTATTTTATGAGGAATTACGATGAGGGATTACGTGAAGAAGCCCGCTCAGTGCGCAGGTGCGGCATACTTCCAAGCAGCGGTGTGGAATCACAGATAGACACAATATTTGAAGGAAAACATAGTAAAGATCAAGGAGACATCAGTTTACTAGTTTGATCTATATAATGAGGGTGGGAGCGGATGGCACGTAATCCCTCATCGTAACTCCTCATAAAATACAGATCAAACTTCGTACTGGTAAGTACTCTTTTAATCTTACTATTTTACTTCGGAGTCACGTGAGTGACTACGTGAAGATTTCAAAGGTCTGTGATTTCAAACCGTGTAACAGTTTTAATTTCACTCACTGCCGAAGTTCTTGAGGGAGGAAGTGTTATCGTAATCAACCAATGGATCTGCTTTCTCAAGAAACAGAAAGGTATTTATTAACAATAACAACATAAATAGCTCCCCTGAGCTTAAATTAAATATTTGCAGTTTGTAATATTCTGTCTGCAATTAAATCAGGCTTATCAACGGTTTACAATAAAAAATATTCTGAGCGTCGTTTCCCTTGACCATCCTGCCGTATTGAGAATGTGGTCAACCGGGACGTCCATTCGTTCAGCCGCTGATATCAATGCTGGCCTAGTGGAATGGGATTTAAATGTATTATTATCTATTCCGGCAGCTTTCAGTTCCTGTTTGAGCCACCTTGAAGTGGTTTGGCTCGTTACCCCGTCTTGGAGTTTCTTGTGGTTGACCCATAGGCTTTCCTCTCCCTCTAAGATTGTGGGTTGTGTCTATATATTTTTGTAGATGGGTCACCATACACAACCTGGACTCTGGTGGGTAGGCCCGGAATACCACCAGTGAATTGGGCGTTCCTGGTCCCTTTGGTTTTTACCAGACCTAGAATGATGAACATGATGCGGTCTGGGGTGATCACCATGTTATCCAGTCTTAGTTTTATGGAGTGACTGGACTCTGTGAGCGGATACGAGAGCCATAAGCATGAGCGTTTTAAACGTAGATTGTGCAAGACTGAGGGATCTAGCTGGTGGCCATCCTCTGAGATATGTCAATATCACACTGATATCCCATACATGGGTATACCTGGGTTTTGGGGCTTGTTATTGTAAATGCCCTTCATAAGTTTTATCTTCAGTGGATGGGATCCCATGCTCTGCTGTCCTGCTGTTTTTAGATAAACAGACAGGGCGCTTCGTGCTGTATTTACGGCACTGTAACTCATCTTTTCATCATGGTGTAGATGGTCCAGGAACTCCAATACGTCAGTGGTTGAGTAGTTTCGTATGTTGTCCCTGCGTCCTGGCAGTATTTTTCCCATGTTTGCTTCTTGGTGACTGTTCGCAGGGATGCCGACATGGTGGTGATGGTTCATTTGGATAATCCCAGTCCCTGGTCTATTCAAACCTACAACCCAGGAGTTTGATATTTTATGGCATGGGTGGCTTATGCCTGATACTGGGTGAGTCAGCAACCATGGTCCACTAGGGAAATCCATAGGTGACTCGCCCACCATGTCGTGATGAACTGGGAACCATGGCTATGTAGGCCGGTCGGGCACCTTCAATATCCCAGAGGCAGATTCCATCTGTATTGCGAAGTGCCCGACTGATGAGGCAGAAGGGAGGGAAGCAAAAGCAGAAATTCCCCCTATCCAGCGTGTAGGCATCTACCGCTGCTGCCTCTGATCTGGTTCCTAAGTCACATACATAGGTTACTGGTGATTCCGTCTTGTTGCAAACAAATTGATATCTGGCGTTCAAATTGCTTAATAACTTTAGCAGATATTTTGGGTTTGACATCCGTTCAATGTTATCATAAATTTTTCCCCGTGACCTGGTGTCTCCCACTGTGTTCTAGCTTACCTAGGAGATAGGCAGCCGATAGTTAAAAAATGTATTTTGACACACCATTGCCAGATCTGTTTGACCAATTTGTTGCACGATAATGATTTTATGCTCCCCATATGGTTAATATAAGCCACCACCATAGTATTATCAATCCGTAACCGTACATGCACGTGCTGCATTTGAAGTGCATATGCTTTTAACCCAATAGGCGACCACCATTTCCAAATAGTTGATGCCCAGTGTGTGTAGTAACGATGATTCTGAATTGGTCCATCTGTTACCTGTGCTGGATATGGAGTTTAGTTGCTCCCCAGCCTAAAGCACTGGCATCGGTTTTTAATAACCAAGTTAGGATTGGGATAATAATAGGGCTGAAACTGTGCCAAACATTGTCTGCCCACCACTGTAATTCTGATATAGCTTCAGTGGGTACATTCATGATTTGATTATAGTGACCCGAGAACCTTGGCAAAGTAACAGTCATATGGATCGAATTGATATTAAAGCCCAGATAATCCATGGTAGTTAACGGCTTCAATTTTGATTTATCTGGGTGTAGGATGAACCTCAGTGTTTCAAGGAGCTGTTTCGTAGCTAGAACTGCTGCCACAGCTAATTCCTTTGTTTTTCCTAATATGAGGATATCATCCAATATATGCCATGATTATGCTTTTGTTTTCTTAATATTTTCATGGCTATTTTTAGTATTTTTGTAATTAGTTTAGGGCTGAGGTTAGACCATTGGGAATGCTCTATACTCCCGGTGTTGCCCCATCCAGATACATTTTAGGTATCTACAATGGTCCTTGTGTATGGGTATTAGATAGTAAGCATCTTCATTATCAATGCTTGCCATAAAGTATCCTTTGGAGATCAGGTGTCTGGCAGTGACAAAACGTCTCCATCTTAAAGTGTATATACTCAACAGATTTATTTAGTGATGTAGGTCAATGATGATGCGACATCCACCATCTTTTTTAGTTTTAGTGAATATATTCGATACAAATTCCAATGGTTCATGTTTGTTTTTTTCCCATGATCCCTTTTGTAATGAGCCTTTCTAGTTCAGCTTGACCTTCTCGCTTCTCTTTCTTAGAGGGAAAAATGCCCTTTGGGCGCATTGCTGAACTGGCGGTAATATGCCCAATTTGAATTCAATTTTGTATCCAATAATACTGTTGAGTAAATATTTGTTATTTGTGACAGTACCCCATGCTTTTTTAAACAAGTGTAAATGCCCCCCCAGTTAGTAGAGCACCCTTATTTTGTGGCAGGAACCAGACTACCTACCTCCATGTTCATTGTTTTTTCATGAAGGCTCTGTTTTGCTGGTATGCTGGTGCTGTCGGTGGGGCGGCGCATTTTCCCTGGGGTCACGCTCTGGGCCCATGTCTTAAAAAAGACCTTTGGGGGTAATAAGCAGCGGTCCCCGAGCTTTCACCAGTCCTTGGATGTGGGTGTTGACTGGTGGATGCCGAGGGGTGCTGGATGAGATGTCCTGCTCGTTCCCGGGCCTGCCCTCATGAGGCCCACAGGTTTAGCTGCCGCTCTTTCCGCTGCAGCGGTTTTGCATAGCCCCGCATATTTGGGGTTGAGGGCAGGTCTTATATTGTCCTGCCTTAGATTGTTGATCTGTTGGCAGGTGGTCATGTTAGTATGTTCCGTGGAACGAGCAAAGGCGGTGATTTTCGATGTTAGGAGCTTCAGAATTCGCTGCTTTTTTAGCTCTTGACTGCGAGTCTGCTGACCCAGCTGCCTCCAGATTTGACCGTTGACACTCTTTATTTTTAGTGCCTCTCAATTCTCTGGCGCTGTCCTCTTCTAAAGCTTCTAGAAAGGCCTTCTCCTGCAGGGCTTTGTTGGAGAGATGGTTGATACTGGCTGCCATCTTGGGTTCCAGTAGTCTTCCTGAGCGTGGAGGTGCCATATAGTGGCCCACGACACCCAGCAGCTCTTCATGATCCTGTTCCCCTGGCATACTCCTGCTCTCGTCCGCCTGCCCTGGGTGTGAGCCAGCCCAGCCCTGGCCTCCCTTGCTAGCCTCGAATAAAGAGGGAGCAAAGGGGTGTTGTAAATTCTGTGGAGGAGGCATATGCCCTACCTCCGTGGTCCCATCAATCCCTCGACAAGAGAGATGGCTAGTGCAATAGCACTGGGGTGGGAGTGTTAGCTCCCTTGGCATTCAGCCAGTGACCCCTCGTTTTTCTGGAGGTTTTTAGCTCCATGACCTCCTCGGGCTTGGGGAGACAGACATACTTGTTTTTTGCTGTCTCCAGCCTGTTCCAGAGTTAGAGGAAGTTGATTCTGTAGAACCTGTATTTTTGGTAAGGTTTCGTCTTACCTGTTGTTAAAGGCTGCCTGCCGTTTTGGGGCGGCATTCTAGCGGTTCCCGGGCGGCGATTCTCCTTGTCGGGAGTCTGCAGGGGTTGCCGGTCGGGTTTTAAATTTCCCTCCGGTCCGCTGCTGTTAATCGAACAGCTGTTCAGCGGACCGGCATCAGCGCAGCTCTCTGTCAGCGGTCCGCAGCGTGTGCGGTCCCGTTTGCGCCTATCCCCCTCCACTGTCGGCTCCTTCGCTGGAGTCGAACGGGGGCCGCTTCCTCTGCTGCTTTGCTCCCCCTGGAGCAAACAACACAAGGCCCGATTAAGGTAGGTACTTACCTAACGTTCCTTATTTCAGGCTGGTTTGCAGGAGCGCCCGACACCCGTCTGGGCCGCCGTTGCACAGCTGGACGTAATGCCGCACCTGCGCACTGAGCGGGCTTCTTCACGTAGTCACTCACGTGACTCCGAAGTAAAATCATGTATTGCCTTTCTGCTGACTGGTTGGCATGCTACAAATGTTGTTTATTTTACGTCCGTACATGTGACAATAAAGTAAACAGATCTGAACTGAAGATCCTGCTGCAATTGTTCCAAATATTCTCACTATTTGCAAAACTATCCACTTTTGTGTCATCAGCAAGCTTGCTAATCTTGCTACGAATGTTGTCATCCAAATCATGGATACACATTACAAACAGTAACGGGGGCCAGTTACGGACATTCCACCATTACCCTCTGCTTCCTTTCACGAAGCCAGTTTGCTATCCATAAGGGTGACACAGTTAATTTCGCCTTGAATCGGTGACGCCATGGCTTGTCTGGAGAGATGAGTTGTCATTCCAAATCGTCATGCGGGATATACCAATAGAAATTAATTGGTTTCAAATCGAAAGAGTCAGAATTCAATCGGAAGCTCGTCGCCGTGCAGGGAAGCATCACTTATTCTCCAGCATTCCCACCAACTGACGTATTCTAGAATATTACTGTCAATGACAAGCAACGTCTCAGCAATGATTTTTAAGCCATTTATTCCATGGCTTCTGTTCAACTGCGCCCTTCACTCAAATCTAAATCATAGTCACATAATGTGTTCACAGCCCCGATCACTATATGTCCCGTCATCGAACAAGGGCCCACAGACAACATTCGTTTCAACGTGCCACGCATTCCCATTAGCTCCTCCAGGTGCAACACCCAAGTCTTTCAAATGCCGGATTAACTGGGGATACGGGTGGAATCCACGAGGTCTCGGGGAGAGCGTGCAAACTTGAATGTGTGGAATTCTCTGCCGAATAAGACAGGGGAGGCCGAATCACTGGATACATTAGTTAGGGCTAGCGGAATCTAGGGGGTATGGGGAGAAGGCAGGAACGGGGTACAGATTGAGAATGATCGGCCATTATCATATTGAATGGCGGTGCTGGTTCGAAGGGTCTAATGGACTACTCTTGCACCTATTGTCTATGTATCTGTGTATCTATGTAATTTAACGCTATCAGCACTACGTGTCCGGATTAATACACGGGTCCGCAGTTATTTGCCACAATTCTACAAATCCCACAAGTGTGAAGTTTCATTTCCTGTTGCTTGGTGATAGCCGTGTGCGGACATGGCGTCGAAAGACGAGCAGCCGAAGCAAAGAAGTGGACGCCAAATAACCGAACGGAAAATAAGCCAAAACGCCAAATAACCGAAAACGTACAAAGCCGAAACGCCAACTATCTAAAAGGGTGGGACGCCTAACTGCAAACTAACTGAAACGGCTGGACGCCCAAAAGCAAACTAACCGAACCGCGTCGCCTAAAATCACACTATCCGAAAGGCCACTATGCCGGGACGCCAACTTACCAAAAGGCTGCGTCGCCTACAAGCCAACTCACCGAATGGCCGCTCAGCCGAAAAGTCAAATAATGGAAATTATGTCGCCGGGGGGGGGGGGGTTGCAGGACTTGTCAGCAATTGCTCCAGACCCCCGCGTCCATCACATCACTGGCCGGTGGAGACGGGAGGGTGGGGGTCATTTTCCCACACAAACCATAGGTGACTGGGCACTCTGAAACCGAGCACCAAGTTGTAAGCGGTCCGTGAAAGGGCGGAACCTACCATAAAATAGTTTATTGTCATGCCCACCTGTCATTGGCCCGCCAGGGAATTTGTGCCCCCTCCCCCTCCACATGTTTTAAAAGCGATTCACTGTGGCTGCCAATGCCCCGAGCCGTCTGTCCCCGCGGCCGGGATGGGGGTGAATCGCTCGGTGTGGGTGTCAGGAGGTCAATCATCTCGTGTTTGGGTCGGGGTCCGGCGGTCGCGGGGGTGAATCATCCTGATCTGGGCGTTGGGGTCTGATGGCGGTGCATCACGGTCACTGACTCTGGGTGGGCGCAGGGACCAGCCTAGCCCACACCTCTGCTCCACCCGGCGTTGTCGACACACAGCCCGTCACAGTGCAGCGGCACGGGGGAGACCAGGCGGATGGGCGGACTTGGCCGTGATGAGTGGGGGCTGTCCCGAGGGATGCGCTCCTTCGGCCGCTTACAAGTTGGTGCTCGGATTTAGATAACCCAGTCACCTATGGCTTGTGTGGGGAAATGACCCCCTCCCTCCCGTCATCACCGGCCGGTGATGTGATGCACGCGGAGGTTTGGACCAATCGCTGACACGTCCCGGCCCCCGGCGACGTCATGTCCGTTATTTGACTTTTCCGCAAAGCGGCCATTCGGAAAGTTGGCTTGTAGGCGACGCAGCCTTTCGGTTCGTTGGCGTATCGGCAGAGCGGCTTTTCGGTGAGTTGGCTTTTCGGCGACGCAGCCTTTCGGTTAGTTGGCTTTTCAGCGTACCGATCTTTCGGTTAGTTTGCATTTTGGCTTCCCACCTGCAAAGAAGTTAAGTCTGACACACTTATAACTTTACTTATTGTATGATGATCACTCAGGTAAGACACATTCCAGCACTGACTGCTTGAAGTCTATAACCGTGCTGGAACCAAGAGAGGGAGGGAGAGATAGAGAGAGTTATTAGACTTGATACCTAAGCATGGTTAGTGGTACTGAGGTAGCTATATTATTGGTTGCATGCATGGACCATTTACATCCTTCCCCTTAAAAATCAAAACAAGATTAGAGCCGTGGCAGTGTAATTGCACAAAGCATGCGGGTTTAAGCAAAGTCGCCGTAACAAACAGGCAACTTGACAATGCGACCCGAGCGCGTGCGTACAACGCCCCCCCCCCCCAGCCCCCCCCCCCCCCCCCCCCCCCCCCCGGAAAGAAGAGAAGGCGTAGCGCAGGCTGACGTGAAAGTTAAAGCAGGAGCAAGCGCAGTCCAAGCTGGAGGCAGGAGGGGGAGGTGAACTGTTAGGAGGTGAAGCGACCCTGCCAAAACCAGGCTGCCGAGCAGGAGGAGAACGCGGCAGGCGAGGGGCCTGGGGCATGCGGGGACCAGCAGGGCAATCGGCAGTAGCAGGCTGGAACGGCAACGGAGGAGCATAAGGACCCGCAGGTGCGGGCTTCGGCTCGTTCACAGCCAGCAGGTGTTCATGGCTCCGACGATAGACAGTCGCATCGTAGTCCACCAGGTAAGATCTGAGAGAGTCAGCGGCGGTGTGCTCGCTCAGGCACTGCAGCTGCTTGGTCGGGACAAAGTTAACGTTCAGTACCAGCAGGTCTTCCTGCTAGTAAGGGTGACGGCCGCAGGAGGCTAGTGGGGCACAAGACATAGTGTCGGCCACATCCATCTCGGTGCCCTTCTTGTAAACGCTTTGGAAATCGAAACGTTGGAGCTGCAGCATCATGCGCTGCAGCCTGGCGGGGGCAATATGGATTGGTTTGTTAAGAATAGTCACTAATGGCTGCTGGTCGGTTTCGACTGTGAATTTGCTGCCGAACAGGGAATCTTTAAACTTGGAGCAAGCGAACACCACCGCCAGGAGCTCCTTCTCGATCTGGGCATACGGTGGCTCCGTGTCGGTCATGGTCCGCGAGGCATACGAGACCGGTAACAGCGATCCGTTGTCGTAGAGCTGCAGGCAGGCAGCACCGAGTCCAAAACGAGAGGCATCACAGGTAACAACAATGGGACGGCGCAGGTCAAAGAATTTTAGAGTCGGGGTGCTGGTCAACATAGACTTCAGACATTCGAAAGCCTGCTGGTGTTGTGGAAACAGGACGAGGCAATGTCTTTTTTAGTTAGCTGCCTCAGGGGCGAGCTCAGCTCACTGAGATTAGGTATGAACTTCCCCAGGTAATTGACCATGCCCAGGAATTGTTGCAGACCGAGGACATCTCGGAGGTTGCATTTGTCTTTTGCGGGTCAGGCTTCAATCCATTAGAAGTGAAGATATGCCCGACGTAAGGCACTTCGGAGACGCGGAATCTGCACTTTTTTTCGTTCAGTTTCAAATTGATCTGACGGGCCCGGTCCAGGACCCGGCGGACGTTCTTGTCATGTTCGGCAGCATTCTTCCCGTAGACTAGGATATCATCCACGATGATGGCACACGGCATGCCGGCGAACAGCTGTTCCATGGACCGCTGAAACGCCTCGCTGGCAGAGTTAATACCAGATGGCATCAGTAGGAACTTGAATCTGCCATATGGAGTGGCAAACGTTGTCAGGTCGGAGGAGCGTTTGTCGAGAGGTATTTGCCAGAAGGAGCTCTTGGCATCAAGGACAGAGAAGACCGTGGCCTGGCCGACTTGAGCTGCAACATCTTCCACGGTTCGCATGGGGTAGTGTGGTCGCCTGGTCGCGAGGTTCATGTCCTTCGGATTAATGCATACCCGTATCTCGTTCTAGTCCTTTTTCAGGGTGGCGACCATGGTGGAGATCCAGTCGGTGGGTTCGTAACCGCTTCCAGCACTCCCATAGCGACCATGCTCTTCAGCATTGATTCAACTTTATCCTTCATAGCGAGGGACACTCTCTGTGGTGCACGGACCACGGGCACCACCTTCGGGTCGGTGGCGATCTTGTACACGAGAGGTAGCTTGACCAGCTCATTGTCGAACAGGTCCGGGTACTCAGACATCGGATCCAGCAACACCTGCACTTCGTTGTCAGTGCGGTCGAAGGACACCAGTCCTAGGTCTTGGCATGCCTGGTTGCCCGACAGAGTTACACAGTCATAGTCGAGAACATTGAACAGGAGAGGCCGCGATAACTTATGCAGCACGCAATTAAAAGTGGCCTTCCCCACAGGTTTCAGCACCTCGCCCCCATAAGCATGTAAAGTCGAACGGTCTGCAGTCAGCAGCTCATTAAGTCTGATATTTTTGAACAGGCTTGTTGACATAACATTGACCTTTGCCCCATATCGAGCTTAGCTGAGAAACAATAATTGTTGACAGTAACAAGGACTGATGGATCAGGGAGTAGAGCAAGTGCATGTATGAGTGTGAATACAATAGCGTCTCCTTGAGAACTAATTGGCTCAGAGTGGTGGGCAATGTCGAGAGAGGACTGGGAACCAAACTCGTTATCGACTTGTACCAGGTTGTTTAATACTTGTCTAGAAGCTGAGGGAAGTTTCCCACTGGACCGTCAGGCCGCGGAGATATGGTTAAATGTCTTGCAGAAATTGCAGGATTTTCCGTAAGCCGGGCACTGCGACAGCATCGAATGCATATAATTACAATTGGGGCACTTTTTAACAACGTGTCCGCCGGGGATGTAGCTTGTCCGCGGCGCAGGTCTAGTGTTGTCTATTTTGGGACGCGGTCTGTTCAGGACCGTTAAATTGATAGCTCGGATATCGGACTCCCGCTGTCCGAACTGCGGGTCTACAACTTCGGCCAACCTGCATGCGTGCATGGTCTCGGTCAGAGTAAGATCTGGCTTTCTCAGTAGCTCCGATCGCAACTTCTGATCCAGCATACCCGTCACTACAACGTCCCTAGTAAGCTGGTCAGTCATATTTTCAAATCGGCACCTCTGGGCGAGATAGCGCAGATCAGCAATAAAACACTCATCAGGCTCATCAGGCTGTTGTTTCCGCGTAAAGAACTTAGCTCGCTCTAAAATGCGGTTAGAGGGCAAGTCACAAATTTCAGCAAACTTCCGTAGCAAACATACCGGATCGTTGGCAGATTCCGCAGGTACTAGAACCTGATCGTTTTCATCCCGGACCGCGGGATTGTAGGCGAAGGCTAGTGCTCTCCTCATGGCATCAGGACCAGCAAGGTTCAGCAGAAGAGATGCTTTGACGGCGTCGGGATCGTTGCGATGAACGATATTCATGTAGTGTGTGAAATCCAACTCAAATGTCGCCCAGCGCTCCGCTATGTCGGCATCAAAGACAAGGGGCGAGGGTTTACGGCACGAGGATGCCATGGTGGTAAAGGGGTACGAACAAAACTCAGATAAAGCAACACTTTCAAATAAATAAAACCCGATGAACAGGAGGCGCGCGTTTTAAGTTTCTGACACCATGTAAAGAAGTTAAGTCTGACACACGTGTAACTTTACATATTGTTTAATGATCACTCAGGTTAGACACATCCCAGCACTGACTGCTTGCAGTCTATAACCGTGCTGGAGCCAAGAGAGGGAGGGGGAGATAGAGAGAGTTATTATACTTGATAACTAAGGCGTGGTTAGTGGTACTGAGGTAGCTACATTATTGGTTGCATCTATGAACCATCTACACCACCCTTACAGGTAGTTGGCATTTCGGCTTCGTTTCCTTTCTGTTATTTGGCTTCAACTTTTTGATTCGGCTTCTCGCCCTCCGATGCCACATCCGGCTACCGGGACAGCGGGGTGCAATGTAAATGTAGAGTAGGCGATATAGGCGGACAATGATGGGGGATGGCGAAAGAGGGGGCGGGAGAACCGGGTGAGCTTCGGGGTCTTTTACAGGATAGGGAGGGGGGTTATCAGGGAGCGGGGTGTATTATTTAATATTGTAGATTTCAATGTTCATACCACTGTCCTGTGATCCACCCAAGCGCATTCTGAGGTAGATTTCCTACAGTTTGCGTATGAATATATCCTGGCAATGATAAACCCCCGGGGAAAAAGGTCGGCATGTGAAAGGTAAGGAGAGTTCAAATGGTGAGCAACCGAGAGGTCGATCACGACTAGACTGTCCGTTGCGATGCAACTCTTAGTCCCCCTCAGACCGATGTTGGGCACATGAAGCAGCATGAACCTTTTCTGGAAGAGCTCCCACATGTTGTTATTCGATACAGTCTTTGCCAGTCTTTGCCAGTGATTATGTGGAAAGGGCCACTTACCAGACAGCCTCATGTCGTGAATCGGCCCATTTTTTTCCCGAACGGTTGATCTAGACCATTCTGCGTGTAAGAGCGATGCACGTAGATTCGTTCAGGACATCGTACAACAGTAAAACTGTTTCTGACCGTGATTGCATGCATGAAAAGTAAAACTCAAGTTGGATGTATTTATATATACCAAATGGTACACGTTGGACCCGTACCCTCAACGCGCGGTTGCGGGGGGTGGGGGTTGAGGCGTCACACACACACTGACCACACCCCCACCACACACACAGACACTAACCACCCCATACACAGGCACACGAACCCCCCCCCCCCCCCCCCCCCCCCCACACACACACACACACACATACTAACTATATATTGGCGATATCTAAAAGGGAGTTAGATGTGTTCTTGTGGCTAAAGGGATCAGGGGATATGGAGAGATGGCAGGGATGGGATACTGAGTTGGATGATCAACCATGATCATATCGAATGGCGGTGCAGGCTTGAAGAGCCGACTGGCCTACTCCTGCACCTATCGTCTATGTTTAAAAAAAAAAAAAAAAAAAACAACCGTCCCCACACACACGCACACACTAACAACCCCCTTGATATTATATTAATATTATTCATTCGCTCCTTTTACTTCACCCCGCCCTATTCACCCACGCATAGCCCTCAACTCGCAGGCGCGGCTAGAGAGGGAGAGGGAGGGCGAGAGAGGCCGGTGGAGAGAAGCAGGGGGAGAGAGGCCGGGGGGGGGGAGAGGTCGAGTGGAGAGAGGAGGGTGGAAGAAGGGGGGAGAGAGAAGCGGGGAGAAAGAAGGGGGGGGGGAGGAGGGTGGAGAGAGGAGGGGGAAAGGGAGTAGGTGGGGAGAGAGCAGGGGAAAGAGAGGACGGGGGTGAGGAGGATAGGGAGAGGAGGGGAGAGAGCATGTGGGGGAGAGAGGAGGGGAAGGGGGGAGGGGATAGGGAGGAGGGGCGGGGAGGGGAGAGAGGATGAGAGGGGGAGGAGGGGGGAGGGAGGGGACAGAGGGAGGGGAGAGAGGGGCTGGGGAAGGGGAGGAGCGGGGGAGATAGCAGGGGAGAGGAGCAAGGGAGTGTGAGAGGAGGGACAGAGCAGAGGGGAGAGGGAGATGAGCGGGGGGAGCGAGGAGGGGGCGGAGAGAGGGAAATTGAGAAAGGAGGGGTGGAGAGGAGGGGGGAGAGAGAGAGGGAGAGGGGATAGAGGGGGGAGGAGAGGGGGAAGGGGAGGAGCGAGGAGGGGGGCGAGAGAGGAGGGATGGGAGGGGAGGAGGGGTGGAGGGGAGGGAGGAGAGAGGGAGACGGGTCGTGGGAGAGGAGAGGGAGAGGGAAGAGGAGGGGGAGAGGGGGGGGAGAGGGGGGGGGGGAGGCGGGGGGGGAGAGAGAGAGAGGATAGGAGAGGAGGATGGGGGAGGCGGTGAGGAGGGGGGGGAGCAGGGAGAGGAGCGGAGAGCGAGAAGGGGGGTGTGGAGCAGCGGGGGGGAGAGGAGGGGAGAGCAGCCGGGAGCGAGCATGGAGGAGAGCAGGGGGGGGAGGGGGAGGAGCAGGGGGGCGAAGAGAGAGAGGGGGAGAGAGCAGGGGGGCGAGCGGGGGCGGGGGGGGTACAGCAGCGGGGAGCAGCAGTGGGGAGCAGCGGGGGGGGGGAGCAGCGGGGAGAGACAGCGCGGGGGGAGAGCGGGATCCAGGAGGCAGCGGGGGAGAGCGGGGGGAGCGCAGGGCGGGGGAGCAGCGGGGGGGGAGCAGCGGGGGGCAGCAGTGGGGGGAGAGCAGCGGGGGGCGAGCAGCGGGGGGGGGGGGGAGCAGCGGGGGGAGCAGCAGCGGGGGCAGCAGCGGGGGAAAGCAGCGGGAGCGAGAGCAGCAGTGGGGCGAGCAGCGGGGAGCGAGCAGCGGGGGGGTACAGCAGCGGGGAGCAAGCAGTGGGGGAGAGAGCACTGGGGGGGAGCAGCGGGGAGCGAGCAGCGGGGGGAGTAGAGCAGCGGGGGGCAGGTGGGGCGAGAGCAGCGGGGAGCGAGCAGCGGGGGGAGAGCAGCGGGGGGGGAGAGCAGCGAGAGCGAGCAGCGGGGGGGAGAGCAGCGGGGGGAGAGCAGCGCGGGGGAGCGAGCAGCAGCAGGGGGGCGAGCAGCAGGGGGAGCGAGCAGCGAGCAGCGGGGCGAGCGAGGAGGAGCGAGGAGCGAGCAGTGGGGCGAAAGCAGCTGGGGGAGAGACAGCGGGGGGTGTGGAGCAGCAGTGGAGGGCAGGTGAGAGCGAGAAGCGGGAGGTAGCAGCGGAGGGAGGGGAGATGCGAGCGGGATCTGCGGCGGGGGGGGGGGGGCAGGAGGAGCGAGCAACGGGTGGGGGAACAAACGGATACGAGCATCGGATGGGAGCAGCAGTTTTATCAGCGGGGAGCGAGTAGCGCTGAGCGAGCAACGGGGAGCAGCGTCCCCCCCAGCGCAAAATAACCATTGCGACGTCATCAGCGAAAGACTCGTTTTTAATTCAAAGTTTTATCGGAATCTTTAACATTTTCATTAATAACTGGAGAAATAAAGCATGAAAGTTTCAGATATGGGGAAACGAGAAGTACAGGTGATCTGGGAGTCCTGGTTCATCAGTCACTGAAAGCAGGCATGCGGGTGCAGCAGGCAGTGAAAAAAGTGAATGGTATGTTGACCTTCATAACACATGGAGGTGAGTATAGGTGCAAAGAGGTCGTTCTGCGGTTGTACAGGGCCCTAGTGAGTTCACACATTGAGTATTGTGTGGCGTTTTTGTCTCCAAACTTGAGGAAGGACATTCTTGCTATTGCGGGAGCCCATCGTAGACTAACGAGGTTCATTCTCGGGATGGCGGGACTGAGATATGCTGAGAGAATTGAGCGGCTGGGCTTGTATACTTGTATACGAGTGGGCCACTCACTACGGTGTCGGAAATCCAGACACCGTACATTTATTCTATATACTTTTTTTTTTTATCACAATATGTCACGTTTATGTGTTTTTTTTTTCAAGGACAATCGCAGAGGGGAACTACCAAGAAAGTCTATAATATAAATGCTTCCAAAACAACCAGAGTCCTGAGGTATGGATGCACCATAATAAGTAAGGTCATTAAAATTGGTAAAAATGTATGACGACAATCAAAGGAAAATGGGAGGAGTCACACTATGTAGTTGGAATATAAGGGGTATTAATGAACCTATTAAAAGGGGCAAGATACTAGCTCAGTTGAAAGCATACAACACGGACATTTCGTTCCTACAGGAAACGCATCTTAAACATCAAGATCAGACGAGATTGAGGGCTAACTGGATAGGCCAAACATTTCACTCTTCGTTCACTTCTAAATCTAGAGGTACTGCAATTATTATCCGTAAAGGAATTCCATTTAAATCAAAGAATATTATTTCAGATAAGGAAGGGAGATATCTTATAGTAGCAGGAGAGATCAATAATACGCCAATTACGCTGGTAAATATATATGCGCCCAACTTTGATAACCCTCAATTTTTTAATAAAATTCTGAATATAATTGCAGAATTTAATTATCAAAATGTTATAATTGGAGGAGACTTCAACTGTGTTTTAGACCCTTATTTAGATAAATCGATGCAAAAACAAAAAGGTAATATGAAATCTAAAACCAGTGAACTCTTACATACATATATGGAAAACACAAATATAGCAGATGTATGGAGGATTGCAAATCCGACGGGAAGGGACTACTCGTTCTATTCAACGGTGCATAAAACATATTCACGGATAGACTATTTTCTTGTGGATACAAAATTAATTACACACACTATGAATCCTAAATACCACATTAATGCGATTTCAGATCACTCTCCTTTAACCTTTGTTTTAAAATTAGAAGGAATGTCTATGAATAAATCGTTTTGGAGGTTTAATTCGCAACTTTTAAAAGACCCACAAGGGAGTATATATCTAAAAAAACAGATGGACTTATTCTTTGAGATAAATGATACACCAGATATATCCCCCACGCTATTATGGGAATCCTTTAAAGCATTTATTAGAGGAGTCATTATTTCATTTCAAGCTTATCAAAATAAAAAGAATAAGAAAGAACAAAGGCATTTAGAAGAACAAATAAAACAATTAGATACAGATAATGCTAAAGATCCAACTATGGATAAACATAATAAAATCCTATTATTGAAATTCAAGCTGAATAAATTATTGTCAGAGAAAGTTATAACACTATTCCAAGTTACAAAACAAGAACACTTTGAATTTGGGGACAAACCCCACAAACTCTTAGCACGCCAGTTGAAAAAACGGGAAAAAGAGAATGCAATACTAAAGATTAAATCAGATAGTGGGGAATTATTAACATTACCCAAAGATATCAATAAAAGATTTGCTCAATTTTACGAAAATCTATATACATCTAAAACGTCAATAGATAATAATAAAATTTCAGAATTTCTGGAAAATTGTAACCTCCCAAAATTAGAATTGAGGGAACAAGAGGAACTGGGAGCAACAATTACTTCTAAGGAGATAGAAGACACAATAAAAACACTAAAGAATGGCAAAACACCAGGACCAGACGGATTCAGTAGTGAATTCTATAAAGCCTTTTACGATATAGTTACCCCACGATTACAGAAAATGTATACATACGCTTTTAAAGAGCAAAGCTTACCCGAAACATTAGCAGAATCAACGATCACATTAATACTTAAAAAAGACAAAAACATAGAAGAACCAGGCTCATATAGAGCTATTGCTTTGTCAAATACGGATCAAAAAATAATAGCGAAAACACTAGCCAGTAGACTAGGCAGGTACGTTAGTAGATTAATAAATGGAGATCAAACAGGATTTATACCTAAGAGACACTCATTCAATAATCTGAGACGTTTGCTTAACATAATGCACTCACATAAATCTCACGACCAAGAGTTATCTATTATCTCACTGGACGCAGAAAAAGCGTTTGATCAAGTAGAATGGGATTATATGATTAAAGTATTGCAAAAATTCCAATTGGGAGAAAACTTTATCGCATGGATAAAACTATTATATAACAAACCTACGGCTAGAATATTAACTAATAATATTTTATCCTCGAAATTTGAACTATCAAGGGGGAATAGACAAGGATGCTCATTATCACCGCTGTTATTTGCTTTGGTAATTGAACCCCTTGCTGAAAAAATAAGAACACATCCGGATATTCATGGTTATAATACAAAATACTCAAAGAATAAAATATCCCTATATGCCGATGATGTACTACTGTACATCACAAAACCACAAATTAGTATACCAAACATATTAAATTTAATTGAGGACTTTGGATCCTTTTCGGGATATAGAATAAATTGGAACAAAAGTGAAATTATGTCGATAAAACCAAAAGACTCAACACATCTTCGGAAATTTCCCTTTAAAATAGCTACAGAAAAATTCAAATATTTGGGAATTGAAATTACTAGAAATTACCAGGATATGTTTAAAGCCAATTACAATCCCTTACTCAAGAAATTGAATAATTTGATTAAATTCTGGAAAACACTTCCGATGTCCTTAATAGGCAGAATAAATGCTATTAAAATGGTTTTCTTACCACAAATTCTATACCTATTTCAATCAATACCTATATATCTCCCAAAAAAGTTTTTTTTTAAATTGGACTCAGACATTACAAATTTTATATGGGATTATAAATCCCATAGAATACAAATAGCACACCTTAATAAACGAAAAGAGCTGGGGGGTCTAGCGCTCCCTAATTTTATGTATTATAATTGGGCAGTAAATATTAAAAATATGATTCACCTGCTGGATAATTCTGCACAGCAGGCGGGCTGGATGGTAATGGAAAAAGGGGACTGCTCCCCGAGTAATATAGGAGCGACCATCCTCTCACCAATAAATTTGAATAACAAAAATTATAATAAAAATCCAATTATACATAACACAATAAGAACATGGAAACAAATAAAACAGAATTTAAAATTAAGAAACCTATCTCTTTTAATACCAATAGTCAATAATCCATCGTTTAAACCATCAATCATAGACAAATCATTTATACAATGGGAAAGAATGGGAATTAAAACGCTCGAAGATCTGTATGAATTGGGGAATTTACTATCATTTCAACAACTACAACTGAAATATAATTTGAAAAATAACCAATATTTTAAATATCTTCAAATTTGTGATTATCTGAAAAAACACACAAAAGACTATCATGATATGCCTTCCGACTTATTGGATGAAGCAATGAAGACCAAGGCGGAATCAGCTAATTTAATATCGTACCTATATAATATCATTTTAAACATAGAAATACCCACAACAGATGGAATTAGAAAAGTTTGGGAACAAGAATTAGCTATAAAAATCTCAAAAGAGACCTGGGATAATCATTTACTACAGGTGCATAAATGTTCGATCAACGTACGACATACGCTCATCCAATTTAAAACATTACATAGATTATATTATTCAAAAACTAAATTAAATAAAATCTTCCCTAATGTTTCACCAATCTGTGATAAATGCCTGTGTCAAGAAGCTACCATAGCGCACTCTTTTGTTTTTTGTACAAAAATCCAAAAATTCTGGTATGAAATATTTGATATTTTTTCAAAATTGATCAAAATAAAACTGGTACCAAAACCAGAATGGATTATCTTCGGAATATCGGAAGATAACCCTGAATTAAACGTGTTTCAGAGGAATTTATTTAATTACGGGCTAATAATGGGAAAAAAGCTTATACTTAAATTCTGGAAAAATGCGCCGACACCAACAATAAAAATGTGGATATCAAATATGTTTGAAACATTACATCTGGAAGAGATGAGATTCCTCCTAGCAGGTAAAGCAGACCAATTCCAAAAGACGTGGTCTATGTTTCTGGACCTATTACAAGTATGAGGTGCAATAGTAATTAAAAAAAATAAAAAAAATATATATAAATAAGTGGTATCAGGACCTGGTAACGGGAGGTAAAATAACAAAACAGACTTGGTTGGTAGTCCCCTTTCTGCGGAGTTTAATGTTATAATAGAGCGATTGTTTCTATTTTCTCTCTCTTTCTTTTCTAGGGTCTATTTTCTCACTTTACTTCCTTCTCTAACTTCTTTCCTAAGGGGCTTTCTTTTCCCAACACTCTTGCACTGCACGACTCTCTTGCACTTTCTTTACTTTCCTTACTTCTACCTTTTTCTTAAAGCTCAAAAAAAATGAAGCGGTACAAAAAATGTATTAAGATATATGTGTTGTGTAGTATTGTAATTTACCGTACTTCTAATAAAAATAAAAATAAAAAAAAAAAAAAAAAAAAAAAAAAAAAAAGGGCTTGTATACTCTGGAATTTCGAAAGATGAGAGGGAATCTTATTGAAACATATAAGATTATTAAAGGTTTGGACACGCTAGAGGCAGGAAACATGTTCCCGATGTTGGGGGAGTCCAGAGCCAGGGGTCATAATTTAAGAATAAGTGGTAAGCCATTTAGAACGGTGATGAGAAAACAAATTTTCACAGAGAGTTGTGAGTATGCGGAATGCGCTGTACGTTGGAGGCTGGTCTCTGGATGCTTTCAAGAGAGATAGAGCTCTTAGGGATAGTAGAGTTAAGGGATATGGAGAGAAGGCAGGAACGGGGTACTGATTGTAGATGATCAGCCATGATCACATTGAATGGCGAGGTGGGAGATTGTAACCTTCAGGTGGTCCGCCCTGTTTCATGGAATGCAATCAACCTGTCGTGCACAATCAAATAAAATCAAATAGAACAAGTTGTCCTACAACCTTAGGCTGTGCTCGCCATACGCTAGAAGAAGAATACTTTGAATGGCGGTCCCTCCTCCTGCACCTCTTGTCTATTGTAGAGATGCAGAAGGACCTCTTTGCTCCTATATTCAACTCATTTTGTTATGAAGGCAAACATGCCATTAACTTTCTTCACTTCCGACTGTACCTGCATGCTTACTTTCAGTGACTGATGAACAAGAACACTCAGCTGCCGTTGTACTTCCCCTTTTCCCGACATGACATAATTTAGATATCCTTTGCCATTCTGTTTTTACTACGAAGGTGGATATCCTCACATTTATCCACATTAAACTGCATCTGCCATGCATCTGCTCACTCACCTAACCTGTCCAAGTCACAATGCATCCTCATAGCATCTTCCTCACAGTTCTCATTGCCACCCAGCTTTGTGTCATCCGCAATTTGCTAAGGTTACTTTGAATCCCTTCATCTATATCATTAACATATATTGTAAATTGCTGCGGTCTCAGCACCGAACCTTGCGGCACCCCACCAATCACTGGCTGCTATTCTGAAAGGGACACGTTAATCCCTACACTTTGTATCTTGTCTGCCAACCAATAATCTATCCATGTCAGCAACCTACCCCCAATACCATGTGCTCTAGTTTTGCCCACTAACCTCCTTTGTGGAACTTATCAAATGCTTTCAAAAAGTCCAGGTACACTACATCCACTTGTCCATTTTCATAGTTGCATCCTCAAGAAAGTCCATAAGATTAGTCAAGCATGATTTCCCCTTCGTATATCCATGCTGATTCGGACCGATTCTGCTATTGCTATACAAATGTGCCTTTACAACTGTCTGTGGCAGAATTCTTTGTTCAGACTCAGAATAAAAGGATGTACTTTTTAACATGAGATGATGAGGAACTTATTTCGTTAGAGGATGGTAAGTCTGAGAAATTCTGCCACCGATGGCTGTGGAAACCGCCAATGGGTATTTTTAAAGCGGAGCTAGACCGGTTCATGATTCGTAAGACTGTGAATGGTTACGGGGAGAAGGCAGGAGAAGGGAGTAGAGTGGAAAGAAACGTCAGCCATGATTGAATGTTGGAGTACAATCGTTGGGCCTAATGATCTAATTATGCTGGAAGGACTTAAGCACTTGGTGTTATTTTTAACAGGGCACTGCAACATCCACACACATCGCCCTGCAGTGGATGTACAGGGATAATACACTGTCATAGCGCCCTCCAGTGGATGAACATCGGCAGTACACTGCGCCATCAAGACACAATAGCCCTCACTCCATGTACAATAACAGTATATCGCAGCGTCATCGTTGCTGACGTTGGATCTTGATGTCCCAGTGCGTAACTCGCAGATCGTGGCAGCACGCTTAGAGGTATAAAGAAGCCATGTAGAATGCTAGCCATATTTGATCGAGGCATTGAATATGTCAGGAAGTCCATTTTCAGCGTTAGAAAACGTTGCTTTGGTAGCTTTTGCAGTATTGTGTGCAGTTATGGTAGCTCTGATGCATGAAATATATGGGCGCTTCGGAAAAACTGCTGAAACGGCTTACAATAGCATCGCCTGGAGCAGATGAACAACCCGACATTGGACCGATTTCTCTGGAATGTCAGAGATCAAGGTCAAGGTTACGGTCAATGTCAATTTATTGTCACCAGTTGAGGGACAGTGACATTTGAGTTACCATACAGCCATACTAAGTGAAAAGCAACAGGACACACAGCCACATTAAAGTTAACATAAGCATCGTGAGGTAACATGGATACATATCAAATTATGAGAGGAACAGACAGGGTAACAATTCAGAACTTACCCCCAAGGATAGACACATCAAATATTAGAGGCCATCGCTTCAAGGTGAAAGGGACGAAGATTAAACACGTTTTGCGGGGAAAGCAGTTTACACAAAGAGTAGCAAGTGCCTAATATTCAATGCCCCAGGTGGTCATTGGGTCATAAGGCATAGGAGTAGAATTAGGCCATTCGGCCGATCACATCTACTCTGCCATTTAATCATGGCTGATCTATCCCTCAATGCTCACCCCATCCTCTTGCCTTCTCCCTATAACCTCTGGCACCTGTACTAATCAAGAATCTATCTCTGTCTTAAAAATATCCATTGACTTGACCTCTACAGTCTTTTGTGACAAATCATTCCACAGATTCACCACCCTCTGACTAAATACATTTATCCTCATTTTCTTCATATAAGAACGTTCTTTACTTCTGAGGCAATGTCCACTAGTCCTAGAATCACCCACTAGTGGAAACATCCTCTCCACATCCACATGATCTAAGCCTTTCACTAATCTGTATGCTTCAATGAGATCCCCCCCCCCCCCCCCCTTCTTCTAAACTCCAGCGACAACAGGCTCAGTGCCGACAAAAGATCATGATAGGTTAACCATCATTCCTGGGATCATTCTTGTAAACATCTTCTGGACCTTTTCCAGAGCCAGCACATCCTTCCTCAGATATGGTCACCAAAGATCTATCGCAATCGCTGCCTCAAAAAGGCTGCCAACATCATCAAAGACCCATAACACCCTGGTCACACACTCGTCTCTCCGTTGCCATCGGGAAGAAGGTACAGGAGATTGAAATCTGGAACATCCAGGTTCAGGAACAGCAGGAACAGCAGCTTCCCCACAGCCATCAGGCGATTAGACACAACATCAAACAAGCCCTGAACAATACCACTCAATTATTACTATTGCACATTATCTGATTATTTATTGTGTATATACAGTATATTATGGCCTATGGTATATAGACATATGAACTTTTATCTCCTGTTCTGTATTACGTTTACATATTCTGTTGTGCTACAGCAAGCACGAATTTCATTGTCCTATCTGGGACACATGCCAATAAAACTCCCTTGACTCTTGACTCAAAATTGCTCAGAATATTCCAAATGCGGTCATCCCAGCACCTTGTGGAGTCCAAGCATTACATTCCTGTTTTTGTACACAACCTCACTTGAAATAAGTGCCAGCATTGAGTTTACTTTCTTTACTACCGATTCGATTTGCAGATTAACTTTTTTGGAATCCTGAACCAGAACTCCCAAGTCCCTTTGCACCTTCATTTTATGGATTATTGCCCCATTTACTAAATAGACTACGGCTTTATGCTTACCACCAAAATGCGTGATTCAACACTTGCTTACCAGACTATATTCCATCAGCCACTTCTCTGCCCACTCTCCCAACCTGTCCTAGTCCTTCTGCAGAGTCCCTGCTTTCTCTACCTGCCCCTCCACCTATTTTCGTATCATCCGCAAACTTTGCCACAAAGCCTTCAATCCCCTCATCCAAATCATCAATATACAAAGTTTCAGAGTCGCAAACTCAACACCGACTCACGCGGGCCCCCACTAATCACTGGCAGCCAACTAGAAAAAAGCTCCCTTTATTGCTCCTCTTTGTCTTCCGCCATCCAACCAACCTGCTACCCAACACTTGTATCTGCCCTTTAATACCGTGGGCTCTCATCTCCCTAAGCAGCCTATCGTGTGACACCTTATCAAAGGCGTTCTGAAAAACTAAGGAAATTATATCTACAGACTCTCTTTTGAATCTCCTGCAGTAAACAGGCAAGACCTCCCCCTTTACAATGCCATGCTGACTTCGGCCTATTTCATCGTGAACTTCTAAGTATTCTGTCACCTCATTGTTGATAATGGACTAAAAATCATACTAACCACTCCACTGGTGTTGGAGTCAGATACATTTAAGACAATTTAAGATTTTCGGGCAATTCATGCATTATGTGCAGACCGGTAAGGTTAGTCGTATCATGTTGGGCACAACCATTCTTGGCGGAAAGTCCTGACCTGCCTTGGACTTGGCGTGCAGGTACAGCAGGCAGTGAAGAAATCTAATGGAATGCTGGCCTTCATAACAAGAAGATTTCAGTATAGATGTAAAGAGGTTCTTCTGCAGTTGTATAGTGCTCTGGTGAGACCACATCTGGGGTATTGTGTACAGTTTTGTTCGCCTAATTTGAGGAAGGACATCCTTGTGATTGAAGCAGTGCAACGTAGGTTCACGAGATTGATCCCCGGGATGACGGGACTGTCATATAAGGAATTTTGAAAAGACTAGGCTTGTATTCACTGGAGTTTAGAAGGATGAGAGAGATCTGGAGTTTAGAAGGATGAGGGGGATCTTATAGTAACATATACAATTATAAAAGAACTGGACATATACAATTATAAAAGGACTAGATGCAGGAAAAATCGTCCCAATGTTGGGCGAGTCCAGAACCAGGCGCCACAGTCTTAGAATAAAGGGGAGGTCATTTAAGACTGAGGAGAGAAAAAAACGTTTTCACCCAGAGAGTTGTGAATTTATGGAAATCCCTGCCACAGAGGGCAGTGGAGGCCAAGTCACTGGATGGATTTAAGAGAGAGCTAGATAGAGCTCCAGGGGCTAGTCTAGTCAAGGGATATGGGGAGCAGGCAGGCACGGGTTATTGATAGGGGATGATCAAACTATGATCACAATGAATGGCGGAGCTTGCTGGAAGGGCCGAATGGTCTCCTCCATCACCTATTTTCTAAGTTTCTATGTTTATTCTATGTCCTAACATCTACCCACAGCGCCCCTCACTGGAGGAACATCAGCAGTACACTGCAAATTCGGCCCACGGAGCCTCTCACTGGATGAACTCCAACAGTAAACTGCAACATCGACTCACAGCGCCACGACTGCAAGAACGGCAGCAGTACACGCCGATGGATGAACAGTGCCACTCGCTGGATACATTATAAGATTACGTAAAGCGTGGCATGGCGGAAAAAGAAATGCACGCATTGAGCGGAAAGTAAGCGAGAAAGACGAAAGAAGGAGAGCGGGTAAGACTGGTTTGTGGAATGGGCAGGAGCAAGAATGAAGGGGGGAGAAGCACAATACTCAGTTGAGCGGGATACAAGAAACTGCAGGTGTTGAAATATGCAGCAAAAAAACTATTGGAACAGTTCAATGGCGTGTCAAGTATCTATGGCAGAAAGGAATGGCCGTTATTTTGGGTCGAGACACTGCAGTGGGTTTAATAGTGTGAGTGTGGAGTGGGGACTTTTCCAAATCTCTTTCCTCGACGGAGATGCGACATTTTCCGTGTCGTATCACCATCCGCCCTGCGGCCTAACATCGTGGAGCTGGCAACCTCTTGCTAGGACCATGCGAGCTCCAACCGCGCGAGCTGCGGACTTTAACATCATGGAGCTGGCGATCCCTTTGCCAGGGATCGACCTCGTGGGATCCCAAATACGGGAGCCTGAGAACTTTAACATCATGGAGCCCGCGGTCCCTTGTTAGCGACCGACTTCAAGATTCAAGAGAGTTTATTGTCATGTGTCCCAGATAGGACAATGAAGTTCTTGCTTTGCTTCAGCACAACAGAATATAGTAGGCATAAATAAATACAGAACAGATCAGTGTTACCATATACTATTGAATATATAGATACACACAGAACAAAGCAGATAAAGTGCAATGGGCTATTAATGTTCAGAGTTTTGTTTGAGTTGAGTTTAATATCCTGATGGCTGTGGGGAAGTAGCTATTCCTGAACCTGGTTGTTGCAGATTTCAGGCTGCTGTACCTTATACCTGAAGGCAGCGGAGAGATGAGTGTGTGGCCAGGATGGTGTGGATCCTTGATGATGTTGACAGCCTTTTTGAAGTACGACTGCGATAGATCCCCTCGATGGTAGGAAGGTCAGAGCCGATGGACTGGGCAGTGTTTACAAATTGTTGCCGTTTTTTCCACTCCTGGGTGCTCAAGTTGCCGAACCAAGCTACGATGCAACCGATCGGCCTGCTCTCTACTGTGCACCTGTAGAAGTTCGAGAGAGTCCTCCTTGACAACCGACTCTCCGTAATCTTCTCAGGAAGTGGAGGCGCTGATGTACTTTCTTCATAATTGCATCAGTATTCTCGGACCAGGGGAGATCTTCAGAGATGTGCACGCCAAGGAATTTGAAGCTCTTTACCCTTTCCACATTGATATAAAATGGACTGTGGGTCCCCATCCAACCACTTCCAATGTTGACAATCAGTTCCTTGGTTTTGCTGGTGTTGAGAGCCAGGTTATTGTGCTGGCACCATATGGACAGTTGCTCGATCTCTCTTCTATACTCGGACTCATCCCCACCAATGATACGTCTTGGTACGTCATCGCTGACGTGGTGTCGTCAGTGAACTTTATGATGGAGCTCGCACTATGACCGGCTATGCAGTCAGGAGTATAGAGTGAGTACAGCAGGGGGCTGAGCACGCAGCCTTGAGGTGCTCCCGTGCTGATTGCTATCGAGGCTGACACATTTCTACCAATACGAACAGACTGTGGTCTGTGAAGGAGGAAGTCGAGGATCCAATTGCAGAGCGATGCGCAGAGACCCAGTTCTGAGAGTTTGGTAACCAGCTTGGAGGGGATGATTGTATTAAATGCCGAGCTGTAATCGATGAATAACAGCCTGACATATGCGTTTTTGTTGTCCAAGTGGTCCAGAGCGGAGTGGAGAGCCAGCGAGATCGCATCCACTGATCTGTCGTGGCGGATGCTCCAAGTCGCAGGAGCTTTGTTCGCCCCGACGTGGGACTTTCGATCGATGCCGCGGGAGCATCGATCGCCCCGACCGCGGATGGTCCGACTCCCCCGACAGCGCGAGAAAAGGAGGAAACAAGATAAGACTTTATTGCCTTCCATCACAATGGGGAATGTGGCGGAGTCGCTGTGGTGGATGTTTATGTCATTTGTTTATGCAGTTGTGTGTCTTGTTGCTTTTTTTGGTATGACTGTATGGCAAATCAAATTCCTCGTGTGTTGGTAAAACATACTTACCTAATAAATTACGATTACGATTTTGGGAAGGGATCAATTTGAAGGTAACGGAATTTTTGGAGCATGAGGTGTTGGATGCGGATGTTGGGCAGGTGAAAGATGAGGACCGGGAGATGTTTATTACTGGGGGAGTGGGGGCGATGGCGGAAGCACGGGGATACAGATAAGACACAGGTAAGGAGTACACCATCTGGCAGAAGAGGGCACAACGCACTGTACTAAATATTCTATAATGTCCTCAGCAACTTTGAGACACCTCACACTTTCTCCAAGTTAAAGATGAAACCACTGATATTTTCTATGGCCCTAAATATACTTGCTTGTTTGTCAGGTAGATCGAGCAGTCCTTGATTCAGTCGTACACATCATGCACCATATCGAAATCTTCCTCCGCTTCATCGACGACTGCATCGGAGCTGACTTCTGTCTCCATGTATACCTCGTGGAGGCCATATGGTTTACCACCACCTTACACCCTTAAATGCACCTGGACTATCTCCAACACCTCGCACGTTTCTCATTGTATCCATCACAGCGACAGACTATCATCTGATATCTGCCATAAACCTTCCAACGCCCATAATTATCTGGACTACGCGTTGCACATCCTGCCTCGTGAAAGGCATTATTCCTTCCTCCCAGTTCCCGCGTTCTCGCCGCATCTGCTCCCATGTTGATGCATTCTATTCTCTAAATACCCAGTTGTCGTTTTTCGTTCTTATCCGTCGTTTTCCCACTCTGTCATAAATTGACCCCTGGCACGCGCCTCATCTTTACCCGTGGTTCTGCTCTCGCTCTCCGTCCTTTCCAGGGAACCAGAATTACGTTCTCCTCATACTCCATCACCAGCCTCAGAATCCACTGATCATCCCTCGTCATCTCCAATTTACATATCCACTGAGCCGCTACCGCGTCACATATCACGTCCTCCCAACGGCCTGTTTTCTTTCGACCGCTCGAGCCAGCACGGCCATTCATTGTGATCAATTCCCATTGGCCCGTGCACTGCCTTCCGTGGCAGAAAATTTTCCACAAATTCACCAACTCTTTGAGTGAATTCCACAAATTCACAACTCTTTGGGTGAAAGAGGTTTTTCTCATCTCAGTTTTAAATGGCCTCCCATTTATTCTTAGATTGTGGCTCCTGGTTCTGGAGACCCCAACATCGGGAACATTTGTCCTGCATCCAGCTTGTCCAGATTGTATAATTGTATGTGTTCCTATAAGATTCCCCCTCACCCTTCTAAATTCCAGTGAATACAAGCCCAGTCTTTCCAATCTTTCCTCATATGACAGAACAACCATCCCAGCGATTAACATCGTGGACCTACGCTGCACTCCTTCAAGATGTCCTTCTTCAAATTAAGAGTCCAAAACTGCACACAATACTCCAGATGTGGTCTCACCAGGGCACCTATCCAACTGCAGAAGGACCTCGTTAGTCCTATACACAAATCCTCTCATTATGAATGCCAGCATGCCATTAGCTCTCTTCACTGCCAGCTAGACCTGCATTACTTTCAGTGACTGGTGTATAAGGATAGTCAGGTCTCGTTACACTTCCCATTTTCCCAATTTGACACGGTTGGGATAATAATCTGCCTCCTTGTTCGTTCCGCCAAAGTGGATAACCTCACATTTATCTACATTATCCTGCATCTGCCCACTCACTCAACCTCTCCAAGTCACTCTGCAACCTCCTAGAAACCGCTTCGCAGTTCACACTGCTGCCGAGCCTTGTGTCTTCTACACGTGTGCTAGTGTTACTTTTAATTCCATCATCCAAATCGTTCATATATATAGTAAATTGATTGGCCCCAGTAACGAGCCTTGCGGCACTCCACACGCCACTGCCTGCCATTCTGACAGGGCCCGTTTATTCATATTCTTTGTCTCCTATCTGTCAACCAAATTTCAATACCATACCCCCGATACCATTTTACTTGCCACATCCTGAAAACATTCCAGAAGATTATTCAAGTAGGATTGCCCCTTCATAAATCCATGCTGACTTGGGCCAATCCTTTTACTGTCATCCAAATGCGCCGTTATTACTTATTTTTCAATTGATTCCAGTATTGTTCCCATCGCGGATGTTAGGCTAACTGGTCTATAATTCCCCGTTTTCTCCTATTGAACTTCCACCTTATTTCCGGGCTATTATTTGGTGGCCTGTAGATGATTCAATTTAGTGTCTTCTTACCTTTACAATTTCTCAAATACATCCACAGGGACTCTACATCATCAGTCCCTGTGTCATCCCTCGCAAGGGACCGAATTTCATCCCTCACCAACATAGCTACGCCCACCCTCCTCTGTCCACCTGCCTGTCCTTTCTATAGGACGTATAATCCTGGATATTCAGTTCCAACCCCGATCCTCCGGCAGCCATGGCATGAGTTGTTCCAGAATTCTCCTCCTGTACATCGGCGGCACCAAGCATAGACATTCCACTGAGCACTTGCGCTCGGCAACCAATTAACTCCCTTCCCGTTCAATACGAACCTTTCTCCCCTGAAATACTTCCATTGGCAGTGACGCCACACGAGAACCGGAGCTGCACTTCATATTCCGTTTGTACTGCACTCTACATTGGATTCTCCAATTTAAGTCCCCCAATCCGAACTAATGCTCCATCCATTTGATTTCGAACAATAAACGTATCTATGCACCAATCTCCACCTCTGCTCCCAGGCTGTAGACAGGGTCGCCGATCAGAAGATGAACTCGCTGAGGAAGAAATAGGGCACAGATCATTCTAGCTCCCAATCAGGTCCTTTGGCCCACAATGTTTCTGTCGACAATTATGCCAGGTTAAGCTTAACTCACGTGCCTGCATACGTCTGCCTCCATCCCCTTTCCCAGCAGGACGTTCCATGCACCCACCATCGTCTTTTGTGACGAACAAGAATTGTCCTCACATTTATTTTACAATGTCCCCTCTCACTTTGAAGCTAGTTTCTCCCGACTTTGGCATTTCCACTTTGGAAAATTGGCACAGTCTAACCAATCGAGGCCCCATATCTGTTTTATATGCTTTCATCATGACACCCCTCAGCCTCCAGCGTTCCAAAGAAGCAATGTTTGTTTGCCCAAACCTCTCATTGTAGCCACACACGCTAATAGAGGCAGGACTCCGGTAAGCCTCTTCTGCATTCTCTTCAAGCTCCCCACATTCTGCCTGTACCGGGGAAACGAGAACTGCACACAATTCTTCAAATGAGCTAAACTCAAAAATGGGGCAACATGACCAGGGGTGTAGTCTACGTGATACGCAGGTATACGCCGTATACCCACTAAGAAAGCGCCAGCATTTCCGTATGCCCACTTAGAAATGCGCAATGACACGTATCAACTTCGATAGTGACAGAAGTTCTGTTTATTTTATGAATGAAGGTATGACAGTTCTGTCACAGAACTGTCATACTTTCATTCATAAATTCAACCTGTACGCTGTGTCTCTGGCAGGGTCGCACTTTTCCTTGTCGGAAGTCGGAAAGTCCCGAGTTCCGAGTACAATGGGACGCAGCATTATAATAGCCATCCAGAGGCTTCCGTCCATGGCCCGTGCCCGTGACCGTGGTGACCGCCCGTGACCTCGACCTGACGTCACGTCACCTAGACAGCGATATCAACTCAGTCGGCGCCGAGGTGATGTCCAGCGGCTCAACAGTGAATATGAAGCGGAAACAACAAACTACCATTAGCCATTTAATAAAAACAAACAAGCCTGCTGCTGCCTCGGACGACACTCCAGCAGTCACTAGGACGTTAGATGTGGAAGAGGGAACTACAGCGGAGCCTGATGCCAGCAGTGTATCGGGTAAGTGAAAATCGTATACAAGTGAACTTTAGCAGATATTAGACTACTAGCTACTAGCTTATGAGATTTCCCAAACTGAATGAATTCCACACATATATTCACTAAAACGGCCTTGCTAGCTCAATCTTGTAGTAAAGTAGTAAATAACGTAGTTATTACACATTTTACTGTGAGACTGTGAGTGTGTGTGTGCTGAATATCTCCTTGTTCCTTCTAGATGATAACTCCTGGCCAGCCCTATGGACTGAGAGTCAGGCTAGGGAGTTTAAAAGCAGGCATTCTTGGTTAGAATGGAAGGACAGAAAGTTAGGTAAATATCAGCCAACTTGTAAAGCTGGTATAAATACATGAAGTCAACTTTATGCAAATGAGAGTATAGCTCGTTTATTTTCATCTTAAACATACATTAATTTAACTTTTATACAATTCAAATTATAATGATATTGTCACAGTGAAGCTTATTTACAGTTCATTCAATTATTTTGAATAGATTCTTATCCAGTTCAGAAGGTGTTATTGCTAATATAGATTCAAAAAAGACTACTTGTATGATGTTAATTAGTCATGTTTTTGTTTACTTCCAGGTTGTGCTATTTGCAGTTCAACAAAATCTACTGGCGTCTTAACAGATAAAATAATTTCCATATCTTAGGAGTGGGCGATGTTTAAGATCCAGTCATCAGGCTCAAGCAGACCAACAGCCCTGGCCTCCTTGAGAAACAAGATCAGACGGCATGAGATGTCCAGGGCACACGAAATAGCTCAGGAGCTCACTGAAAAGGGTGGACAGGATTTACTTGGGAATCTTGTGAGAGCTGTGTCAGACACTGTGTTAGCTGAGACAAATGCTGTATTCAGAACAGCATATTATATTGCCAAGATGAACCGATCTTTCTCTGACCATGACGATCTCATTGAGCTTCAGGAAAAAAACGGTGTCAACATGGGAACAAGTCTGCACTCAAGGTTCAGTTCAACAAAAATTGTGGAACACATAGCAAAAAAGATGCAGACAAAAATAGTTGACAGCATTGTGTCATTTTCAAGCAAGCTGGCTGTTCTCATTGATGAGGCAACTTCTCTCAGCCATAAATCAGCCATGTTTGTCAATGTGAAGGCCTCTTTAGACGGAGCTACTCCTGAATTTGTTTTTTTGGACCTGGTGCAACTGGAAAGCCAGAGGGCAGAGTCTATAGAGGAAGCTCTATTAAACTGTTTGGACATTGCAGGCTTTAGTGAAGAGTGGCTTCAAAACAACTGGATCTCATTTGTTTCTGATGGAGCCAGTGTTATGTTAAGCAAAAACTCTGGTGTGGCAACCAGGCTGACTACAAAGTACCCTAACCTCTTCACATGGTACTGAATGAACCACCGTCTGGAACTGGCTGTAAATGATGCTGTGGATGAGGTTCAGGCAGTCAACCACTTCAAAGTTTTCATGGACAAACTCCACAATCTCTACAGTCAGTCCAATAAAAATTTACGGGAACTTATGGAAGCAGCACAAGAAGTGGGCGCACAAGTCCTGAGGATTGGCAGAGTTTTAAACACCCGATGGGTTGCCAGTAGTTTCCGTTCTGTAAAGACTGTGTTGGGGTCATACGAAGCACTTAACAGACACTTTGAGAATGCTGCAGGAGACCAAACAAGAAACGGCAAAGAGAGGCAAACCTACAGAGGCCTGGCACGTCGTATGCAAAGCAAGGAAATCCGTTGTGACCTTGGACTCATGTATGATGCACTATCTGAACATTCAAACATGTCCCAGCAATTACAGGCCCATTCAATCACACTTTTAAGAGCAGAACAGCTGCTGAAGCGCACCATCCGAGTGCTGGCATAATTTAAAGATTCTCTAGGATAGAAATTGGAGGAAGCATTGAAAGCACAGGCTTTGGGACAGTTTGGAACAATGTCCCTGGGGTCAAATGCTAAGCTCATGCCGATCAATACAAAGCAGTTCCTACAAAGTCTGATCAACAACATGGAGAAGCGGCTCTCATTTAAGGATGAAATTCTTCATGATCTCAGCATTCTGGATTCAAGCACCAGGCCATCAACACCTGGCATACGGCACGGTGAGTTACAGGTAAAACGATTGTGCAGGCGATTCAATCATTGTCAAGAATGATTGTACCTAACATACTGTGTATGCCTATGGTACACCAGCTTCACAGCGGTTCAGAGGAAGCGCTCCAGAGGGCCATTGACAACTCACAGAGGATTGTCGGCTGCCCTCCCCTTACCTTGGAGGACCTACACAGTTCCCGCTGCATCCAAAAATCCCAAGGTATTATAAAGGACATTTTCCACCCCGGACACTCCCTGTTTGAACTGTTGCCGTCAGGCAGACGGTACAGATCTACAAGGACAAGGACAAACAGACTTAAAAACAGTTTTTACCCCACTGCTATAAAGGCACTAAATGTAGCTGCCAAGGAACGCATGGGCGATACATACAAAAGGACTGTGGTACACTGTGAAATCGACAGAAGGATGGAGGGTTGGGTGTTTATGCGTGCTATTTTCATGATTTTTATTTTAGTTGTTTATCTTTTTTTAATATTTTACCTTGTATGTATCGTTAGCTTTTAAAAATGTTTGAATGGTGCACTGACTGGCTGACATTTTTAAATTTTGTTGTACATGGTTCATGTTACAATGACAACAAATAAACTATTCCACTATTCTATTCTTCCAGAAAAGAACAAGCTGTCAATGGAATGAGAGATTTCATCGAGCACCCAGAGAGTGAACCTGAATGCCTCAAACCACTCATCCACTGCATGCAGACCATCCCTTCCAGCACTGCAGAGTGTGAAAGGGGCTTCAGTCTGATGAATATTGTGTACACAGACCAAAGATCTAGAATGTTGTTGTCTAGCGTCAGCAATTTGATGATGATCAGCATCAATAGGCCTCCTGTAAGCCTTTTTGGGCCAAGCAAATATGTATCGACATGGTTACGAAGACATCGCTCTGCCACGCAAGCAAGAAGGCAGAGCACACCTCAGATGCCTGAGTACAAGCAAATTTGGAAAGTTTTGTAAACTAGCAGGCTACTACATTTACTACAGTACAGGTATGGAAAAGTGTTTGTATTCCACTAAATATCCCTCATGTAACTGTGTATTCACCTTTGTTTGTTACTTTTTTACAATGAAGGGATTGTGGTGTTTGTTTTAATTTGCTGGTCGTTTTTGCGGATGTACTGTTTTTCTTCTCTGACAAACACTGCACAGATGTTATTTGCATAGGACTTACTGTGATTGAAAACGTGTATTTTGTGATGCTGTGTGATTGCTGTATTAAGTATGAGTGTGAGACGTCTTAGAACAGTTGCTGATATGTTTTATTTATTTTAATTTATTATTTAAGTGTTTTTCTATGGGACACATAATTCTAAAGAACATGTTTTTATTTTGTATTTTTGCATTTATTGTTTCTTATATAGGGTATTTTATTTTATTGAGTTGTTATTGTTTCTGACAAATGACTAACTCTGTTTTTTCTTGTCTCAAAACTCTAAACAGAGCATGCAGCAGCAGCAGCAATAAATGTCGTGTGCAAAAGACTCAAGTATCTCGTCGTCTCCTTAGCACATCAGTACTGAGGCCAGGCCGGTTACATATACAGTAGTACAGTGTTTATATAGCCAACAGTTATGTATTTATTGATGCTTTATAGTTTATTTGATGCTAGTGCCTAATGGTGATTTTAATTTGACTGTTTATTGTCCTAGAAACTGATGACAATATCGAGTGTTGAATAATCTCAATTACTTATGGTGGTTGTAGGCTACTGTATGCGACAGTGAGTGTGGCGGTGTTTATAGGACGGGTGTGGAAGAGGCTAGGAGGGAATCATCACAGTATACCCACTACAAAAAACTAGACTACACCACTGTGTGTGTGTGTGTGTGTGTGTGTGTGTGTGTGTGTGTGTGTGTGTGTGTGTGTGTGTGTGTGTGTGTGTGTGTGTGTGTGTTGTGTCTGTATGTGTGTGTGTGTGTGTGTGTGTGTGTGTGTGTGTGTGTGTGTGACTATATGTGTGCGTGTGTGTGAATATATATATGTATATATATATATGTGTATATATATATGTGTGTATATATATATGTGTATGTATATATGTATATATATGTGTATATATATGTATATATATATATATATATATACATATATATGTGTGTGTGTGTGTATATATGTGTGTGTATGGATATATGTGTGTGTGAATATATATGTATATATATATGTGTGCATATATGTATATGTGTGTGTGTGTGTGAATATATATGAATGTGTGTGTGAATATATATGAATGTGTGTGTGAATATGTATGTGTGTGTGCGTGAATGTGTGTGTATATGTGTGTGTGGGAATAGGGGGTTGCACGTAAGGTCACAAGGTCATAGGACTTGACGCACGGAGCCGCTCAATTCATCTGGAAGACATCCGTCACTTCCAGTATATGTTATTATTGCAAGAAACGCGTACATTTCTATCTGTTAAAAACCGCCAAAATGTTGAATTTGTGCTCTGAAAAATATTGCGGAAGTTGGGGTAAGTGCGAGAGACATGTACCCAACATTGGAATTCCAAACGTGAAATGAAATTAAAGTAAAGAGAAGCGAGAATTGAAGAGACAACAGCAGCAAAAGTGCTTGGTAAACATTGGCTGTGCAGATATCGTAATTGAAAATATTGTAATTATCGTGTTTGCTCACTGCATTTCATCACCAGTAAGGCATTATTCGTATTTTTTCTTGATTCCTTTGGTATCTAAAAATTCTCAGAAGTGATAAATCTGGC
>NW_026575667.1:0-37144 GCF_028641065.1 Leucoraja erinaceus
CTCTTCCTCCTCATCCTCCCCCTCCCCTCTCTCTACCCTCCTCTTCTCCCTCTCCTCCTTCCTCCCCCCCCGATCACTATCTCTCCCCTCTCGCCTTTCCCTATCTCCACCAATCTCTCCACTCTCCCCTCCCTCATCTCTCCCCCTCCCCCCCCACCTCCTCTCTCGCTCCTCCCAGTTATCTCTAGCGAGTTGGAGATTGGAGCCCTAGACAGATATATGAGACCCTCCGCCCTCTGGTCACCATCCTCTATGAAGATGGAGAGATGACGGAGATGCGGCGACTGGAGGATATCTTCCCCCTCATTTGACTGATTACCAGCATCACCACCCCCTTCCCCTCGAAATCCCCATCCCATCCTCTCAGTACCCTCCCCTCTCTCCCTCGATTCCAGCCTCCCCATGCCCCCTCCAGGAGGAGTCGTCCCGCCTCTGTGCTCAACAGGTCCCCCTTCTCTTCTATCTCTCTCTCTCCTCCCCTCCCTCTCTCCCTCCCCCTCTCTTACCCTCCCCCTCATTCTCCCCACCTCCTCTCTCCTTCCCACGATGCTCTCTACGGGTCCGACTACAGATATTATGCGGGCCCTATTTTCTAATTCTACCCCCCCTACATTGCTGAATGATTGAATGGCAGAGTAGAATTAGAACCATACTGACCAACAGGTGCAGGAGTAGGCCATGCGGCCTATCGAGAACAGCCCCAGCCATTCAATGTGATCAAGGCTGATCACCCAAATCAGTACCCCTTCATGCCTTCTCCCCCTGACTATTGCTATCTTTACAGGCCCTATCTAGCTCTTGTCTTGAACGTATCCAGAGAACCTGACCCACCGGCCCACTGAGCTGAGAGACGTTCCACAGATTCACAACTCTCTGTGAGAAAAGGGTTGCCTCCCCTCTCCGTTCTAAATGGCCCGACTCCTTATTCTTAAATGTGTGTGTGGCCCAGGTTCTGGACCCGCCCCAACATCGGGAAACAGGTTTCCCTGCCTCTAGGCCAGTGTTTGTTGAAACCGTTAATATCTTATATGTTTCAACTGAGATACCCTCTCATCCTTACTAAACTCCATCCAGTATACAAGCCCAGCCGCTCCATTCTCTCAGCATAGACAGTCCCGCCATCCCGTGGAATTAATCCTGGTGAACCTACCAGCTGGGCTCCTCAATAGCAAGAATGTCCTTCCTCAAATTAGGGACCACAACCACTGTACACACCCTCCAGGTCCCCCGTGGTCTCACCTTCATTACAACTGCAGAAGGACCTTTTTGCTCCTAGACTCAATTCCTCTTGTTATAAATGCCATTGGCTTTCTTCACTGCCTGCTGTACCTGCATGCTTAGTATATATGTATGCATGTATATATGTACATGTATATGTATGCATGTATATATGTATGTATATATATAATTTTCCTTTTATTTATTCATTTTCATCTTTTCTTTTCTTCTTTTTTTTTTAATCGTTCGAAATAAAGATATCATTCATTCATTCATTAGTGTCTATATTCAGAGCAAACATGCCATCTAGTCAGAACAGGTAAAATGTTTTTAAATGTATAAAAGCTACATGGTTGAATACTTGACCTGGTTGTTATTCCAAGAGTGAGGGGCGAGCTCTGGCTTGTTTCAGGTTGATATTTATTGAGACAAAGACCAAGCGTAGGCTTGGCGATCGCTTCGCCCGACACCTCCGCTCGGTTCGCAATAACCAACCTGATCTCCTGGTGGCTCAGCTCTTCAACTCCCCCTCCCATTCCCATTCCCATTCCCAATCCGACCTTTCTGTCCTGGGCCTCCTCCAAGGCCAGAGTGAGTCCCACCGCAAATTGGAGGAGCAGCACCTCATATTCCGGCAGTTTGCACCCCCAGCGGTATGAACATTGACTTCTCCAATTTCAGGTAGTCCCTGCTTTCTCCTCCCCTTCCCAGCTCTAACTCAGCCCACTGTCTCTGCCTCTTCCTTTCTTTTTCCCGCCCCCCCCCCACCACCCCCCACATCAGTCTATGGAAGGGTCTCGACCTGAAACGTCGCCTATTTCCTTTGCTCCATAGATGCTGCCTCGCCCGCTGAGTTTCTCCAGCATTTTTGTCTACCTTTGAGACAATTCTGATGCCTTAGAAATGTCTTGTCCTGGGAAGTATCATCTGATAAGAAGCCTTTGAAATGTGTCTACTAATTGATACGAGAAGCTCAGACTCATCCTGTAGTGATGTATATTGGCTGCATCTTTGACCATGACGAACATCTTTGCCATGTGATTAAGTGACACACCGCATAAAACCACCGTGCAAATCTTTGTTCATTGAAGTGTTGGCGCGGGAAGTCAAGTGTCTGCTGCGTACTTGACTGGTGTATCCCCATCACTTCCGGCAGCCGATGATCAGTAAAGCTTGTTCAAGAAAGAACTGCAGATGCTGGAAAGTCGAAAGTAGACAAAAATGCTGGAGAAACTCAGCGGGTGAGGGGGGCCCACACCTCTCCTCAAGGGGCCGAGCGGCCTCATTGTATGGTTGTTGTGTACCATTCTCACCCGAGCCTCTCTCTCCCCTACTCCCCCATCAGGAGCCAACTCCCATCCAAAGGCAGGCCATCCCCATTGGGCTACAGAACAGAGACATCATCGGCGTGGCTGAGACGGGCAGCGGTAAAACGGCAGCCTTCCTGATCCCGTTGTTGGTATGGATCCACCACCCTGCCCCAAACTAGAACAGTACCCGACACCTCGCTCTCTCCTCCTCTCCTCCCCCTTGCCCTCTCCTCCTCCCTGCCCTCTCCTCCCTGCAACCTCCTCCTCCCCTCTCCTCCCCTCTCCTCTCCTCTCCTCCCCTGCCTCCCCTCAGCTCTCCTCTGCTCACCTCCCCTCCCCTCCCTTCTTCTCTCCTCTCCTCTCCTCGCCTCCCCTGCCCTCTCCTCTCCTCCTCTGCCCCTCTCCTCTCCGCCTGGCCCTCTGCCTCCTCCTGCCCTCTCCTCTCTCCCTCTACCTAACCTGCCCTCTCCACCCCTCCCCTCTCCCCTCCACTCTCCCCTCCCCTCTCCTCTCTCCCCCAATCCCTTCTCATCTCCCCTCTCCTCCTCCCCTTATCCACTCCTCTCCTCCCCTCCCTCTCCACCTCTCTCCCCTCCCCTCTCGTCTCCTCTCCTCTCCTCACTCTCCCCCTCTCTCTCCCCATGTGCAGGATTGAGGAGTCTGACCAGGGTCCCTACGCCATCATCCTGGCCCCGACGCGCGAGTTGGCGCAGCAAATCGAGGAGGAGACACTCAAGTTCGGCAAACCGCTGGGCATCCGGACAGTGGCCGTGATCGGAGGCATCTCCAGAGAGGACCAGGGATTCCGTCTACGCATGGGGTGTGAGGTAGGAGAGGAGAGGGGAAGAGATGGGAGGGGAGGGGAGGGGAGGGGAAGAGATGGGAGGAGAGGAGATGGGAGAAAGTCTCTCTGCTCATTTCTGTTCCCTCTTCCCCTCTTCTCCCTATCTCTCCCCCCTCTCTCCCCCCTCTCTCCACTCTCTCCCCCCTCTCCCCCCTGTACAGATAGTGATAGCCACCCCGGGCCGACTGATCGACGTTCTGGAGAACCGATACTTGGTGCTGAGCCGCTGTACATATGTGGTGTTGGACGAGGCGGACAGGATGATCGACATGGGCTTCGAGCCCGACGTGCAGCGCATCCTGGAGCACATGCCTGTCACCAACCAGAAACCCGACTCCGACGAGGCAGAGGACCCGGAGAAGATGATGGCCAACTTCGAGCTCGGCAAACATAAGTACCGACAGGTGAGGGGCCCCTTCCCACTTCCACCACCTCTCTGCCGAGTTTGCCCGTGACTCGTACTCGCGGCGTGGTCGTCACGAGGTCGTAGCAGGACGTAGGTAGGTCGTAGGAGGTCATGATGCTAGTCTGGACATGGCTCAGTCGCTGCAAGATGGTGAGGGAGAGACCACGTCTCTCAGTCTGAGCTGGAAATCTACACAACACTGAGTATCTACTGAAACATAGATACATAGACAATAGGTGCAGGAGTAGGCTATTCGGCCCTTCGAGCCTGCACCGCCATTCAATATGATCATGGCTGATCATCCAACTCAGTATCCTGTACCTGCCTTCTCTCCATATCCCCTGATCCCTTTAGCCACAAGGGCCACATCTAACTCCCTCTTAAATATAATCAATACTGAACTGTGAGTGCCCTTTTGTGCTTTAGACAGTAGACAATAGATAATAGACAACACGCAATAGGTGCAGGAGTAGGCCATTCGGCCCTTCGAGCCAGCACCGCCATTCAATGTGATCACGGCTGATCATCCCCAATCAGTACCCCGTTCCTGCCTTCTCCCCATATCCCCTGACTCCACTATCTTTAAGAGCCCTGTCTAACTCTCTTGAAAGTATCCAGAGAACCGGCCTCCACCGCCCTCTGAGGCAGAGAATTCCACAGATTCACCACTCTCTGTGAGAAAAAGTGTTTCCTCGTCTCCGTTCTAAATGGCTTACTCCTTATTCTTAAACTGTGTGTGTGGCCCCTGGTTCTGGACTCCCCCAACATCGGGAACATGTTTCCTGCCTCTAGCGTGTCCAAACCCTTAATAATTTAATATATGTTTCAATAAGATCCCCTCTCATCCTTCTAAACTCCAGAGTGTACAAGCCCAGCCGCTCTATTCTCTCAGCATATGACAGTCCCGCCATCCCGGGAATTAACCTGGTGAACCTACGCTGGGCTCCCTCAATAGCAAGAATGTCCTTCCTCAAATTAGGGGACCAAAACTGTACACAATACTCCAGGTGTGGTCTCACCAGGGCCCTGTACAACTGCAGAAGGACCTCTTTGCTCTTATACTCAACTCCTCTTGTTATAAAGGCCTAATTCACCGCCTCTGCTGAGTTTGCCTCGTCACGAGGTCGTAGGTAGGTCGTGATGCGAGCCGTGACTCGAGGCATCAAGTAGGTCGGGGCGTTTATTCAACATGATGAAATAATGTCCACAAGTAAAAAAAGGTGGTGAATTAGGTCGTGGAAGTGGGGAATAGGCCCTTAACGGAGAGAGGGGGGGAGGGGAGAGAGAGGGGGGGGAAGAGAGATGTGGGAGGTTGCAACCTTCACGTGGTCCGCCCTGTTTCGACGAATGCAATCCACCCGGCGTACACAAACAAGTGAGATCAAATCGAACAAGTTGTCCAACAACTTAGGCTGTGCATGCTGTACGCAAGAAGAAGAAGAAGGGAGAGAGAGTGGGGGAGAGAGGGGAAGAGAGGGAGGGGGAGGGGGAGGGGGAGGGGGAGAAAGAGTCCATTCCGTGAGAACATCGACTGGAATACTTTATTTCACCCAGGTGACTTGGCTTCTCTGGCCCGCTCTGGGTAGCTCTCCCAGCTCAATCTCGGAGAAACAAAGTGCTCAAACAAAGGAGAGAGAGGGAGAGAGAGGGAGGGAGAGGGAGAGGGACGAGGGGAGAGGGGGAGAGAGAGAGAGAGAAGGTGATGGCCAACTTCGAGCTCGGCAAACACAAGTACCGGCGAGAGAGACGGGGGTAGAGTGTCAGGGTGTGATTGTGTTGGATTCCCCTCTGATCCTGTGCTCCCCCCATCTCTCTCTCTCTCCCCCCTCTCTCTCCCCCAGACGGTGATGTTCACGGCCACGATGCCTCCATCGGTCGAGCGTTTGGCCCGGAGCTACCTGCGCCGGCCGGCTGTGGTCTACATCGGCTCGGCCGGCAAGCCCCATGAGAGGGTGGAACAGAGGGTACAGCTCATGTCAGAGGGAGAGAAGAGGTGAGTGAGGAGAGAGGGGATGGAAGCATAGAAACAAAGACAATAGGTGTTTTCTCCAAACTCAAGTGCAGTTTCCTGCCACTTCAAGCAGGGTGCAAGGCCACCGAACTCAAGTACAGTTTCCTACCACTTAGAAACATAGACAATAGGTGCAGGAGGAGGCCATTCGGCCCTTCGAGCCAGCACCGCCATTCAATATGATCTTGGCTGATCGTCCCTAATCAGTACCCCGTTCCTGCCTTCTCCCCATAATTCCAGTCTCCTCCACCCCATTAGGGGTAGTGAGGGGAGGAGAGAGGGTGATTGGGGGGGGAGGAAGAGAGGGAGGGGGAGAGAGGGGGAAGGGAAGAGAGAGAGGAAGGGTGGAGAGGAAGGGGGCAGCAGGATGGTAGATGGGCAGAACGGTCCCTGGGCAGTGTGTTTTGTTGTGTGGTGGGCAGAAGGGGGTTAACAAGGGGTAGACGGGCGGAGTGGCCTCCCGGTCGCTCGGCCTTGGGAAGAAGCGGTGGGGCGTGGGCTAGCAGGGGTTTGACGGGCAGGGTGGTCTCATTGGGCTCCGTTTGTTTCTCCGTTACAGGAAGAAACTCCTGTCTCTTCTGGAGCAAGGCTTCGATCCTCCCATCATCATCTTCGTCAACCAGAAGAAGGGCTGTGACGTTCTGGCCAAATCCCTGGAGAAAATGGGCGTGAGTTGCCTCCCTCCCAACTCTGCCCCCTCTCCCCCTCCTCCCAATTCACCCTCCTTCCTTTCCTCCTCTCCTTCTCCCTTTCCTACCCCTCTCCCCTTCTCCCTCCCTTTCCCTCCTCTCCATTCCTCTCAACCCTCCCTCTCCTACCGCTCCCTTTCTCCACATCCCTCCCTCTTCTCCCTTCTCCCCCTCCCCCCTCTCTCTGTCTGTCTGATCATGGAAGTGTGTGTGTGTGCATGTACGTGCGTGTGTGTCTGTGTGCGTGCATGTGTGTGTGTGCTTGAGTGTATGTATGCGTCTGTGTGTGCGTGCGTGTGTATGTGCGTGCGTGTGTATGTGTGCGTCTTTGTGGTTTATTTATTATCGTGTGTACCAAGGTTCAGTGAAATACTCAGCAAAACTATCACATAAACACAATCTCCCAGTTAGTTCAGCTGGGTTTATTGTCCCGTGTAGCGAGGTACAGTGAAAAGCTTCCTTGTCTCGTGCTATCCAGTCAGCGGGAAGACTGTACATGATTACAATCGAGCCGTCCACAGTGTACAGATACAGGATAAAGGGAATAACGTTTAGTGAAAGGTAAAGTCCGATTAAAGATAGTGCGAGGGTCTCCAATGAGGTGGATGGGAGGTCAGGACCGCTCTCTAGTTGGTGAGAGGACGGTTCAGTTGCCTGATAACAGCCGGGAAAAAACTGCCCCTGAATCTGGAGGTGTGTGTGTGTTCTTCTTCACACTTCTGTACCTCTTGCCCGATGGGAGAGGAGAGGGAGTGACTGGGGGTGAGCTGGTCCGTGATGATGCTGCTGGCCTTGCCGAGGCAGCGTGAGGTGTAGATGGAGGCGATGGATGGAAGGGAGGTTGGTTTGTGTGTGTGTGTGTGATGGTCTGGGCTGCAACTGTCCACAACTCTCTGCGGTTTCTTGCGGGTCTCAGATGGAGCTGTTCCCAAACCGTACTGTGATCCATCCCAGTAAAATGCTGCCACTGGTGTATCTGTAGAAGTTGGGGAGAGTTGGTGGGATCAGACTGAACTTCCTCAACCTTCTAAGGAAGTCGAGGCGTTTGTGTGTGTGTGTGTGTGTGAGACGGGGTGGGTGTGGAGAGAGCTTCACTGTGTGTGTGTTTGTGTCTGTGTCTCTATAAGAATATATGTGTGTGTGTGTGTCTGTCTCTCTGTCCGAGTGTGCCTGTGTCTCGCTCTCTCTCTCTCTCTCTCTCTCTCTCTGTCTGTGTGTTTCTGTGTCTGTCTCTCTGTGTCTATGTGTGTGTGTGTCTCTCTGTATGTGTGTGTGTGTGTGTCTGGCTCTCTGTGTCTGTGTGTGTGTCTCTGTGTGTCTGTCTCTCTGTGTGTGTCTGTGTGTGTCTGTGTGTGTGTGTGTGTGCCTGTCTCTCTGTCTGTCTGTCTCTCTCTCTCTCTGTCTGTGTGTGCATGTGTGTCTGTCTCTCTGTCTGTCTGTGTGTGTGTGTGTCTTTCTCTCTCTGTGTGTGTGTGCATGTGTGTCTGTCTCTCTGTCTCTCTGTCTCTGTGTGCGTGTGTGTCTCTCTGTCTGTGTGTGTGTGTGTCTGTCTCTCTGTGTGTGTGTCTCTCTCTCTGTCTATGTCTGTGTGTGTGTGTGTGTGTCCCTTTGTGTGTGTGTGTGTGTGTGTGTCTCTGTCTCTCTGTGTGTGTGCGCGCGAGTGTGTGTATGTGCGCGCGAGTGTGTGTGTGTGCGCGCGCGTGCGTGTGTCACTGTGTGCGCGCGTGTGCGTGTGTATGTGCGCGCGAGTGTGTGTGTGTGCGTGTGTCTGTGTGTGCGCGTGTGCGTGTGTATGTGTGCGCGTGTGTGTGTGTGCGTGTGTGTGTGTGTGCGCGCGCGCGTGCGTGTGTCACTGTGTGTGCGCGCGTGTGTGTGTGCGCGTGTGTGTGTGTGTGCGTGCGTGTGTGCGTGTGTGTGTATGCGCGCTGGGTTGGTGTAGAGTGGACTCCACTGCCTGTGCTGTCGGGGTCACCCCTCTCTGTCTCTCTCCCCCCCAGTACAACGCCTGCACGCTGCACGGAGGAAAGGGCCAGGAACAGAGAGAGTTTGCTCTGTCCAACCTCAAGGCCGGAGCCAAGGACATCCTGGTGGCAACGGACGTGGCCGGGCGCGGGATAGACATCCATGACGTGTCCATGGTGCTCAACTACGACATGGCCAAGAACATCGAAGGTACCGGGAGACGGGGGGGGTGGGGGAGAGAGAGAGAGCGAGAGAGGGGAGAGGAGATGCAACGAGACCTGGGTGTCATGGTACACCAGTCATTGAAAGTAGGCATGCAGGTGCAGCAGGCAGTGAAGAAAGCCAATGGTATGTTAGCATTCATAGCGAAAGGATTTGAGTATAGGAGCAGGGAGGTTCTACTGCAGTTGTACAGGGTCTTGATGAGACCACACCTGGAGTATTGCGTGCAGTTTTGGTCTCCTAATCTGAGGAAAGACATTCTTGCCATAGTGGGAGTACAGAGAAGGTTCACCAGACTGATTCCTGGGATGTCAGGGCTTTCATATGAAGAAAGACTGGATAGACTCGGCTTGTACTCGCTAGAATTCAGAAGATTGAGGGGGAATCTTATAGAAACTTACAAAATTATTAAGTGGTTGGACAGGCTAGATGCAGGAAGATTGTTCCCGATGTTGGGGAAGTCCAGGACAAGGGGGTCACAGTTTAAGGATAAAGGGGAAGTCGTTTAGGATCGAGATGAGAATAAGATATTTTCACACAGAGAGTGGTGAATCTCTGGAATTCTCTGCCACAGAAGGTAGTTGAGGCCAGTTCTTTGGCTATATTTAAGAGGGAGTTAGATGTGGCCCTTGCGGCTAAAGGGATCAGGGGGTATGGAGAGAAGGCAGGTACAGGATACCGAGTTGGACGATCAGCCATGATCATATTGAATGGCGTTGCAGGCTGGAAGGGCCGAATGGCCTCCTCCTGCACCTATTGTCTATGTTTCTATGAGAGGGGGGAAGGAGAGAGAGATTGACATGCAAATGTCCATAGTTCTCAACTACGACACAGCCAAGAACATCAGGGAGACGGGGGGAGGAAGGGAGAGGCAGAGAAGAGCGGGAGGGGGGAGGAAGAGACTTTCACAACATGTGCGTGATGGTCAACTAAACCGAAGATAGACACAAAATGCTGGAGTAACTCAGCGGGACAGGCAGCATCTCTGGAGAGAAGGAATGGGTGACATTTCGGGTCGAGACCCTTCTTCAGACTAGGAAGGACAGAGATAGAATGTAGTCAGACTGGTGGGAGAACTGGGAAGGGGGAGGGGATGGAGAGAGAGAGAAAGCAAGGGCTATCTGAAATTGGAGAAGTCAATGTTCATACCGCTGGGGTGTAAATTGCCCAAGCGATATATGAGGTGCTGCTCCTCCAACTTGCGCTGGGCCTCACTCTGGCCATGGAGGAGACCCAGGACAGAAAGGTCGGATTGGGATTGGGAGGGAGGGGGAGTTGAAGTGCCGAGCCACCGGGAGATCAGGTTGGTTGAGGGCTGAGCGGAGGTGTTGGGCGAAGCTATGGCCGAGCTTGCGCTTGGTCTCACCGATGCACACCTGGAACAGGTAGTACAGGTGGACTTTACACACAACTGCAGAAAGAGAGACTCCAGTCCTAGGGACTGTTTCCGTGCTGTGTTGCGGGGGCTAGCAGGGAGGTAGATGGGCCGAAGGGAACATTCCTGTTTGTGTGCTGAATTGAGAGGGCTAGCAGGGAGGTAGATGGGCCGAAGTTCTCAGGTTTCTGTGATGCATTGATGGGGCTAATAGGGAGGCAGACGAGCTGAAGAGAACGTTCTAGTTTCTGTGTTGAGAGGGCTAGCAGGGATGTAGACGGGCCGAAGAGAACGTTCCAGTTTGCTTGCTGAATTGAGAGGGCTAGCAGGGAGGTAGATGGGCTGAAGGGAACGTTCCAGTTTGTGTGCTGCTTTGAGAGGGCTAGCAGGGAGGTAGATGGGCCAAAGGGAACGTTTCAGTTTGTGTGCTGCTTTGGGAGGGCTAGCAGGGAGGTAGATGGGCCGAAGTTCTCCAGGACGAAGGAAGCGCTCTGGTTTCTGTGCTGCATTGAGAAGGCTAGCAGGGAGGTAGACGGGCCGAAAAGAACGTTCCAGTTTGTGTGCTGACCCTCACTCTCTCTCTCTCTCCCCCCCACACAGACTACATCCACCGCATCGGGCGGACAGGGCGAGCAGGGAAGAGTGGAATAGCCGTAACATTCCTGACCAAGGAGGACTCGACTGTCTTCTACGACCTGAAACAGGCCATCTTGGAGAGTCCGGTGTCCTCCTGTCCTCCGGAGCTCAGCAATCACCCCGACGCACAACACAAGCCCGGGACCATCCTGACCAAGAAACGCAGAGAGGAGACCATCTTCGCCTAGAGACCCATCATCTCCAGTCTCCTCCTCTCCCCTCCCCTCCCATCTCATACCACCACGAGACCATCTGATGAAGAGAGGAGACCATCTTCGCCTAGAGACCCCCTCATCTCCAGTCTCCTCCTCTCCCCTCCCATCTCATACCACCACGAGACCATCTGATGAAGAGAGGAGACCATCTGCACCTAGAGACCCCCTCATCTCCATTTCCCTCCCCTCCCCTCTCCTCTCGCACTACCCTGAGACCATCTTCACCAAGAAACGCAGAGAGGAGACCAACTTCGCTTAGGAAACCCCCCCCCATCTCATCTCCTCATCCCCCGCTCTCTCTCCCCCTCTCCCCACTCCCAGGGTAAGTTGATTGTGTGTAAATGTAAATGTTTGAACCTAATCCACTTTCTACGGGTGAATAAAGGCAAAATGTTCTCTTGTATTCAATTGCTTCGAGTGTGTGTGAGGGAGGTGGAGAGGGAAGCAGGGAGGGGAGGGGGAGGGGGGTGGGGGAGGAGAGAGGGGGGGGGGGGAGGGAGTAGAGGGGGCGGTAAGAATGGGAGGTGGTGGGGAGGGAAAGAGGGGGGGGCAGTAAGAATGGGGGGGGGGGGGGGAGAGAGAGTGATGGCGGTGCTGAGTTACTCCCGCACTGTGTGTGTGAGTTGCGGGACTTGGCCACATAAGCCCCAGTGGGTATCAGCGACAGGCTTTTATTCTGCTTATATACCTTTACACATTTGCGTGTAGGATGGGGAGACCTGTCCTCTCTCCCTCTCTCCCCCTCCCGCTCGCACAGCAGCAGCAGCAGCAGCAGCAGGAGGAGGTTGAGTTCTCAGAAGAGCCAGAAGCCTGGGTCTGTCCTCATCATCTGGCTGAGGAACCTGCAACGGAGACGGGATGTGAAACTCATGGGTGATAAAGTTCGCTGCTTAAAACAGGCAACTAACACAACTGGTTAAAGGTAAACCAATCCAAGGAATGAGAAAGTTAGACAATAGGTGCAGGAGGAGGCCATTCTGCCCTTCCAGCCCTTCAATGTGATCATGACTGATCATCCCCAACCCGTTCCTGCCTTCTCCGCATATTCCCTGACTCCGCTATCTTTAAGAGCCCTATCTAGCAAGCATCCAGAGAACCGGCCTCCACCGCCCTTTGAGGCAGAGAATTCCACAGACTCACAACTCTCTGTGAGAAAAAGTGTTTCCTCGTCTCCGTTCTAAATGGCCGACTCCTTATTCTTAAACTGTGGCCCCTGGTTCTGGACTCCCCCAACATCGGGAACATGTTTCCTGCCTCTAGTGTGTCCAAACCCTTAACAATCTTATATGTTTCAATGAGATATCCACTCATCCTTCTAAACCCCAGAGTGTACAAGCCCAGCCGCTCCATTCTCTCAGCATATGACAGTCCCGCCATCCCGGGAATTAACCTGGTGAACCTACGCTGGGCTCCGTCAATAGCAAGAATGTCCTTCCTCAAATTAGGAGACCAGAACTGTACACAATACTCCAGGTGTGGTCTCACCAGGGCCCTGTACAACTGCAGAAGGACCTCTTTGCTCCTATATTCGATTCCTCTTGTTATAAAGGCCAACATGCCATTCGCTTTCTTCACTGCCTGCTGCACCTTCAAGTTTAAAGAATTAAAAGTAATACAATGGACGCGTAACCTTTCTCAGAATAAAGGGCCTGTCCCACTTTCACGAGTTTGCCCTTGGCTCATACTCGCAGCATGGTCGTCAGGAGGTCGTAGGTAGCCCGTGATGCTAGTCATAGGTACTCGTGGCATCAAGTAGGTCAAGGCGTTTTTTCAACGTGATCAAAAATGTCCACGAGTAAAAAAGGTGGTGAATTAGGTCGTGAAAGTGGGGAATAGGCCCTTTACACTAACAAGAGCACCGCACAATAACATAAATATATATGGGCTAACCTTTCCTCTATCGGAAGAACCTGTCAATCCTAAAAGGTTAATTCCCGGGATGGCGGGACTGTCATATGCTGAGAGAATGGAGCAGCTGGGCTTGTACACTCTGGAGTTTAGAAGGGTGAGAGGGCATATGATTGAAACATATAAGATTGTTAAGGGTTTGGACACGCTAGAGGCAGGAAACATGTTCCCGATGTTGGGGGAGTCTAGAACCAGGGGCCACAGTTTAAGAATAAGGGGTTGGCCATTTACAACGGAGACGAGGAAACACTTTTTCTCACAGAGAGTGGTGAGTCTGTGGAATTCTCTGCCTCAGAGGGCGGTGGAGGCCGGTTCTCTGGGTGCTTTCAAGAGAGAGCTAGATTGGGCTCTTAAAGATAGCGGAGTCGGGGGATATGGGGAGAAGGCAGGAACCGGGTGCTGATTGAGGATGATCAGCCATGATCACATTGAATGGCGGTGCTGGCTGGAAGGGCCGAATGGCCTCCTCCTGCACCTATTGTCCATAAAAGGCAAGAGACGGTACAATGATCTGTGAGAAAGAATAGCTGATTATGGGGGTATAAATATATCTGATTGGACATTCCCTCTGTGTGGGGGGATATAAAGCGACTGTACAGATCGTTGTACAGTCTCTTGCCTGTTAGGGTTGACAAGTTCTTCCGATGGAGGAAAGGTTAGTCCATATATGGTTATGCTGAAGGAGCTATATTTTTGCAGATTGAAGTCTGTATTTTATATACGGTGAGAGTTTACTACCACACACCTGCCTGGGCCTAATAAAGATTTTGCTGCTGTATTACTAACTTTTGTGTTGTGATCTGTTTGAAGTAAAAACGGACCATAACACAGATGGGTGATAATGTTCGCTGCTTAAAACAGACAACAACACAAACGGCTAAAGGTAAATCAAGCCAGCGTTTAATCGATCGTTGGGACGGGAGTGGTGGGGACCAGCGCAAAGAGTACAGAACTATATTCAACACTCTCCACCCGGGCTTCCACTCAAAGATACAGCATTTTACAATTTCTTATAGACTGTTCAAGTCACATAATTGCCTTACGGGCCTGTCCCACTTACGCAACTTTTTCGGCGACTGCCGGCACCCGTCATAGGTCGTTACAGGGCGGTGAAATTTTTCAACATGTTGAAAATCCAGCGGCAGCGACCAGAACAAGTGACGACTCTTTGGGCGACTACTCACGACCGTACAGGCGTCACCCCGTGATGTGTCGTCAGTACGGTCGTGAGTCGTCTCCTCCGGGCGCCCAAAGAGTCGTAGCGTCTTTCTGGTCACTACCGCTGGATTTTCAACATGTTGAACATTTTTGGCGACCTGCCACCAGCGATCGATCGCCCGTTCACACACTAGTTTAGTTTAGAGATGCAGCACGGAAACAGGCCCTTCAGCCCACCAAGTCCGTGCCGACCAGCGATCCCCGCACATCAACACTATCCTACACACACTGGGGACAATTTACAATCTTTACTGAAGCCAATTTACCTACAAACCCGCACATCTTTGTGGCGTGTGGGAGGAAACCGGAGCGCCCGGAGAAAAGTCACGGGGAGAGAATGTGCAAACTCCACACAGACAGCACCTGTGTTGGGGATGGATGTAAGATGGCGAGGGTAGACTCACTTGGTCATTTCGCTCTGAATGAGGGGTTTGCGGGCGGTCCGGGTCCATGGCTCCAGGACCTCCAGTCGCTCCTCTGGGTGGCGGGGAAGGAACCAGCCGTAATGCTGGCTTGTCGTCAGAGGCTCACGGTACAGGGTGTTGGGAGCTGCGGGAGAGAGAGGTGGGGAGAGAGGGTGGGGGAGAGGAGAGAGGGGGGGGAGAGAGGTGGGGTGGGGGGAGAGAGAGGGGGGAGAGAGAGGGGGAGATAGGTGGGGGAGAGAGAGGGGGGGGAGAGAGAGGTGGGGAGAGAGAGGGGGGAGAGAGAGAGGGGGGGGGAGGGGGAGGGGGGAGAGAGAGGGGGGGACAGAGAGGTGGGGAGAGAGAGAGGAGAGATAGTGAGAGAGGCAAGAAAGAACAGAGGGAGAGGCAGGCAATAGGTGCAGAAGTAGGCCATTCGGCCCTTCGAGCCATATATAACCATATAACAATTACAGCACGGAAAAAGGCCATCTCGGCCCTACAAGTCCGTGCCGAACAATTATTTTCCCTTAGTCCCATCTACCCGCACTCAAACCATAACCCTCCATTCCTTTCCCATCCATATACCTATCCAATTCATTTTTAAATGATAAAATCGAACCTGCCTCCACCACTTCCACTGGAAGCTCATTCCACACAGTTACCACTCTCTGAGTAAAGAAGTTCCCCCTCATGTTACATTCACTATGATCACGGCTGATCATCCACAATCAGTACCCCGTTCCTGCCTTCTCCCCATATCCCCTGACTCCACTATCTTTAAGAGCCCTATCTAGCTCTCTCTTGAAAGCTTCCAGAGAACCGGCCTCCACCGCCCTCTGAGGCAGAGAATTCCACAGATTCACAACTCTCTGGGTGGAAAAGTGTTTCCTCGTCTCCGTTCTAAATGGCCGACCCCTTATTCTTAAACTGTGTGTGGCCCCTGGTTCTGGACTCCCCCAACATCGGGAACACGTTTCCTGCCTCTAGCGTGTCCAAACCCTTAACAATCTTATATGTTTCAATGAGATGCCCTCTCATCCTTCTAGACTCCAGAGTGTACAAGCCCAGCCGCTCCATTCTCTCAGCATATGACAGTCCCGCCATCCCGGGAATTAACCTGGTGAACCTACGCTGGGCTCCCTCAATAGCAAGAATGTCCTTCCTCAAATTAGGAGACCAAAACTGCGCACAATACTCCAGGTGTGGTCTCACCAGGGCCCTGTAGAACTGCAGAAGGACCTCTTTGCTCCTATACTCAACTACTCTTGTTATGAAGGCCAACAACGAATGGCTTTCTTTACTGCCTGCTGTACCTGCATGCTTACTTTCATAGACTGATGAACAAGGACCCCCAGATCACGTTGTACTTCCCACAACACTCCCCCGTCCCTGCCTCCCCCCGCCCTGACTAGTCTGCGACTAACCTTTGGGGACTTTCCCCAGCCGCTTCATCCATGAGAAGGTCTGCACGCTGTTGCCGTGGTAGGGAATGTCAGGGAGAGGGATGCGAGCGTCACAGACCGGAGGCATTTTACCAAAGTATTCTTCCTCTGGAATGGAAAACAACAGAGAGAAATATCCCACCACGAGAGGGGGGGGGGGAGCGGGAGGGGGGGAGAGAGGGAGGGGGAGAGAGGGAGGGGGAGTTATAAAAGATTGGATAGCAGCACATTTGGAAAGTGGTGAAATCATTGGACAAAGTCAGCATGGATTTACGAAAGGTAAATCATGTCTGACAAATCTTATAGAATTTTTCGAGGATGTAACTAGTAGAGTGGATAAGGGAGAACCAGTGGATGTGTTATATCTGGATTTTCAGAAGGCTTTCGACAAGGTCCCACATCAGAGATTAGTATACAAACTTAAAGCACACGGTATTGGGGGTTCAGTATTGATGTGGATATAGAACTGGCTGGCAGACAGGAAGCAAAGAGTAGGAGTAAACGGGTCCTTTTCACAATGGCAGGCAGTGACTAGTGGGGTACCGCAAGACTCAGTGCTGGGACCCCAGCTATTTACAATATATATTAATGATTTGGTCGAGGGAATTGAATGCAACATCTCCAAGTTTGCGGATGACACGAAGCTGGGGGGCAGTGTTAGCTGTGAGGAGGATGCTAGGAGGATGCTAGGAGGCTGCAAGGTGACTTGGATAGGCTGGGTGGGTGGGCAAATGCATGGCAGATGCAGTATAATGTGGATAAATGTGAGGTTATCCACTTTGGTGGCAAAAACAGGAAAGTAGACTATTATCTGAATGGTGGCCGTTTAGGAAAAGGTGAGATGCAACGATACCTGGGTGTCATGGTACACCAGTCATTAAAAGTATGCATGCAGGTGCAGCAGGCAGTGAAGAAAGCGAATGGTATGTTAGCATTCATAGCAAAAGGATTTGAGTATAGGAGCCGGGAGGTTCTACTGCAGTTGTACAGGGTCTTGGTGGGACCACACCTGGAGTATTGCGTACAGTTTTGGTCTCCTAATCTGAGGAAAGACATTCTTGCCATAGTGGGAGTACAGAGAAGGTTCACCAGACTGATTCCTGGGATGTCAGGACTTTCATATGAAGAAAGACTGGATATACTCGGCTTGTACTCGCTAGAATTTAGAAGATTGAGGGGGGATCTTATAGAAACTTACAAAATTCTTAAGGGGTTGGACAGGCTAGATGCAGGAAGATTGTTCCCGATGTTGGGAAAGTCCAGAACTAGGGGTCACAGTTTAAGGATAAGGGGGAAATCTTTTAGGACCGAGATGAGGAAAACCATTTTTCACACAGAGAGTGGTGAATCTCTGGAATTCTCTGCCGCAGAAGGTAGTTGAGGCCAGTTCATTGGCTATATTTAAGAGGGAGTTAGATGTGGCCCTTGTGGCTAAAGGGATCAGGGGGTATGAGAGAAGGCAGGTACAGGATACGGAGTTGGACGATCAGCCATGATCATATTGAATGGCGGTGCAGGCTCGAAGGGCCGAATGGCCTACTCCTGCACCTATTTTCTATGTTTCTATGAGAGGGGAGAGCGAGACAATAGACACAGGAGTAGGCCAGTCGGCCCTTCGAACCAGCACCGCCATTCACTGTGATCAATGTGAGGGAGAGAGAGAGGGGAGGGGGCAGAGAGAGGAGGGGGAGAGGAGAGGGGAGGAGAGAAAGAGAGAGAAGGAGAGAATGTTAAATAAAAGGGGGAGAGAGAGACGGGGAGAGAGAGAGAGAGGGGAGAGAGAGAGGGAGAGAGAGAGAGGGGGAGAGAGAGAGGGGGAGAGGGAGAGAGAGGGGAGGGAGAGAGAGGGGAGGGGAGAGAGAGAGGGAGAGGGAGAGAGAGAGAGAGAGGGAGAGAGAGGGGAGGGAAGGGGAGAGAGGGGAGAGAGAGAGAGGGGGAGGAGAGGGGAGGGAGAGAGGGGGGGGGGAGGGGGAAGGGATAGAGGGGGGGAGGGGGAAGAGTCAGAGGAGAGGGGGAAGAGAGAGAGGGGGTGACCATACCCAGACACATCTGCCTACTCCGGATATAGGGGTGTGGGTTGGGTGGGCCGATGCGTAGTTGGGGTTCACTCCCTACCCCGCACACGACCTCCGTCTCTCTGCCTCGCGAACCCCCAAAATGCCTCTGTGGATAGAACGGAGATGGGGGGGGGGGGGGGGGGGGGGTTGTGAGTGGGAAATGTCTCACTCTGCAAACTACTCTCACTCCTCCCTCCCCTCCCTCCACCCACCTCACTCATTTTACACCCCCTCACCTCCCCTACACGCCCCCGCTCCCTCCACACCACCCCCCTCCCTCCCTCGGTCACACTCACTCATTTCACATGCCACCCTCCCCCCCTCAATTGTACTCCCCCCACTCGCTTTCTCCCTCCCTCTCCCTCCTCCACCCCCATCAACTCCCCTCCATTCTCTCCCCTCATCCCCCCCACCATACTCTCCTTCCCCTCTCCCCTCATTTTACTCCCTCAACTCCCACCTCTTCTCGCGCCCCCCCCCTCCACTCATTTAACTCCCTCCACCCCATCCCCCTCAACTCCTCTCCTCATCCTCTCCCTCCATCCTCTACCTCCTCCTTTCCTTCCCTTCTCTCTCCCTCCTCCTCTCTCCGTCTCCCTCCCTCCCCTCCTCACCCTCCAAACCCCTTCCCCCTCCTTACTCACCTCTCTCTCCCCTCAACCCTCAATTTCTCCTCTCCTCCTTCCCTCCCCTCTCTCCCCACCATGAGGGTGAGGGTGGAGACGTCGGCAGTGGCGGCTGTGAAAGGGCTGAGTGAATCCCTCCCCTCTTCCCCCTACCCCACCTTCTTCTCCTCTCCTCCTCCTTCACCCCTTCCTTTCCCCTCCCCCCTCACTCATCTTATTCCCCTTTAAGCTCTCTCCCTCATACTCTCCCCTCTCCTCTCTCCCCCAACATCCCCACACCCCTCCTCCCTCTCCCTCCCCTCATTTATCTCTCCTTCTCACTTCCCTCCTCCTCTCTCCTTCTTCACCCTCCACATCCCCTCCCTCATTTAACTCCTCCCCCTCCCCTATTTCTCCTCCTCTACCCCAACCTTCATTTTCTCCTCTCCCTCTCCTCTACCTCACCCCCTCATTTTACTCTTCCCCTCCATCTCTCTCCACACCCTTCTTCCCTCATTTTACTCTCCCCTCCCTTCATTCATCCTCTCCCACTCTCCCCCTCCTTCCACACCCTCCACATTCCCCCTCTCCCTCCCTACCTCATTTATCCCTCCCTCAGCCCACCTTTTTTCTCTCTCTCCCCCCCTCCTCTCTCTCCTCTCCACTCTCTCCCTCCTCCTCTTCCCTCTCACCCTACCTCTCTCACTCATTTTACTCCCTCAACCTCTCCCACTCTCCTCCCTTCCTTACCTTCCCCCCCTTCTCCCCCTCTCCCCCCTCCCTCATTCCTCTCTCCTCTTCTCTCTCTCTCTCTCCTCTTCTCCCTTCATCCCTCTCCTCCCCCCTCCCCCCCTTATTCCTCCTCTCCCCCTCCTCTCCTCATTCCCCCCTCTCTCTCCTTTCCCTCATTTATCCGTCCCTCCTCCCCCTCAGCCCTAATTCTCTCCCCCTCTCCCGCCACCATGCGGGCGAGTGTGCTGCTGCTGCTGCAGTAGCTGGCGGCTGTGAAAGGGCTCTCCTTCTCACCTTCTCTCCTCCTCTCTCTTCTCCTCCCTCCCTCATTCCCCCTCCCCTCCCTCATTTACTCCCCCCTCCCCACCTATTATCCCCCTCTCCTCCTCTCCTCTCCTCTCTCTCTCCCCCTCCTTACTCCTCCTCTCCCCCAGCATTTTTCTCCCTCTCCCTCATCCCTCCCCCATCATCTTACTTACTCCCTCACTCTCCCACTCCTCTCCTTTCTCTCTCCACTCCCCTACCCTCTCCCTTTCTCCCTCCCCTCCTTCTCTCATTTTCCTCCTCTTCCCTCAGCCTCATCATTTCTCCCCACCACGAGGGGTCCCCTGATGCTGTTGTTGCTGCCTCCCCGCTCTCTCCCACCTCTCCTCCTCCTACCATCTTTTAGATCTCTCAATCTCAACCTCCTCCCCCTCCCCCTACCCCTCCTTACCCCCCCCCCCCCCCCTCCTTCTCAGCTCATCTGCCCCTCTCCTCGCTCCCTGCCTCATTTATCCCTCCCTCCTCTCCCTCATTCGCCCCCCTCCTCCCTCCCTCCCTCTGTGTCCCCACCATGGGGGGGAGTGTGTAACCGGCGGCTACTAAAGGGTTGATTGAATCCCAGGCGGGTGATGCCGGCGGCCGCCATTGTTCCTCGCCCCGTCTCCCGGGGCAACGGGCCGGAACCGCCGCCCCCTCCACCTCCGGTCGTGTTGGCCCCGCCCCCTCCGGACCAATGGCGGCCGCGGGGCGGAGGAGACGGACGGGGAGGGAGCCAATGGGAGCGCGGGGCGGGATCAATGTGGTGAGCGACGGGAGGGTCGACCAATGGGAGGCGACGGGAGGCTCAACGGCCCTTTTTGCCAATGATCCTATAGCTAGCTATAGGATCTTTGCTTTTTGCTTCACAAGCCGCTCAGTGTATAAACGTCTTCTGTCCCGACAGCTTCTAAGTGGGTGAAACCTGTTCACAAGAGGGACAACACCCGGGGACGTTTGCATTCCATGTTTCCCTCCCTTTCTCTAGCAATGTTACAACATTTTGAGATTTAAAAAATCAAGTCTGCAATTGATCCCATCAGATAAAGCATAAAAAGAAGTTTAATTTGACACCTAATTCACTTTCATATCTTCAGTATTAAAAAAGTTATGGCCATTTTCATACTCGGAAATTTGCATCTTGTCCCTATTGCTTTTCCATTGACTTAACACAAAAGCGGTGATCGAGAACATTTAAAGGCTGATAACTTTCTTAAAATTTAAGAGATCTGAAATAAATTTTCAGTTATTATAGATTGAAGCATTCCGAAACAAATATGAAACAATCTTACTTAGATTACTTTGAAATTAAAGCATATAATTAGTTAGTTACCTAATTGTAGCTAATTACAAAATTCAATTACTAGATCTAAACATCTATCCATTTCTTAAGAATAGATTAACATGTTTTAAATAGCCTAAGTGTCCAAATAACATTCACACAAGAATTCAGAATATAACATGTTTTTTAAATCTCATTGTCATGGGTTTATAGGCCAAATGGAAGGAATTTAATGTTTAATACCTGTAAATTTAATGGCCATTTAAATCATCTTGCGAGTGGGTTTTACTGGAACGGGACCATTTGGAACGTTGAGGGTGTGGTGATTTATACCCCCATATCGGCATGCCGGTTGGTATGGGGACTAAATCGCCGTTTCGCAACTTAAAATGTGAACATAAAATCGCCGTTTGAAAAGGCATTCTTAAGAAAACACTTTTTATTACATAAAATTAAACAACTTTCCTTTCCTTACCTGTCACCTTACTTCCTCTTCCGTCCCCCCTCTTTCGGCGTTTCCCGGCTTTAGAAAGCCGATCACCTTAAAATTGACTCCAGCGCTAAAAATTGCAGTTTCATCCCACTTCAAGCAGGGGGGAGAGAGGAAGGGGAGGGTCTCGTCCCGGCCTCCATATCCATGGGAGAGGGGAAAAAAGGGGGGTTGGAATGGGAGGGGGGGTGGGGGGGGGTCCCCCCCAGAGAAAACATAGACAGACACACCAGTCCTTCAATTAGTGTTTTATTTGCAAGCTTCTCACATCTTGTGGGACTAGGGTACATCAATGTCAACAGTGTAAGGAATATTCACATCTCTAGCGTAGACACACTGACATCCCCTCCCCTAACTCCAAGCATTGTCAGTCAGGTAAAACATTGGCACTTAACCCCCCCCCCCCCCCCCCATCCCAAGTGGGTCTGCAAGCAGGGGGTGAGACAGGGGGGTAGATTTAAACACTGTACAAAATCACCAGGGGAATAGATTCGGGTAGACAGACACACAGAGTCTCTTGCCCAGAGAAGGGGAATCGAGGACCAGAGGACACGGGTTCAAGGTGAAGGGGGAAAGATTTAATAGGAACCTGAAGGGCAACTTTTTTCACACAGAGGGTGGTGAGTGTATGGAATGAGCTGCCGGAGGGGGTATGTGTAGGTTTCGTTTAGAGATACAGCACGGAAACAGGCCCTTCAGCCCATCGAGTCTGCGCTGTCATCTGTAAACCTCATCCTCTCGTCCCCTCTCGCCCTTCCCTCTCTCTCTCTCCCTCTTTCTCCCCCCCACTACCCTCTCTCCCTCCCCTCCCTCCATCTCACCCCCCCTCCCTCCCTCTCCATTTCCCTCTCTCTCAACCCCCCTCCTCCTCTCTCCCCCTCCTCTCCCCCCCACCCTCCCCTCTCTCCCCCACTAGCAAGCCTGATGACGGGAATGTCGATCCAGGGTGGACAGTCTGGATCATCTCCCCCCTCCTCTCTCTCCTCCCCCCCTCTCTCCCCCACTAGCAAGCCTGATGCCTGATGATGGGAATGTCGATCTCCAGGGTGGAGAGCCTGGATCGTCGGGAGGTATTGGAGCAGGAGAGGGGGGGACCCAGGTAGATGGGGGGGTCCCTTGCGGCCCCAGCAGTGGCTGCCACAGCTGCCCGTCCCCCCCTGACCCCCGGCACAGGCAGTACCACAGCGTCTGGAGCCCAGCGCAGCCCAGCAGACCGGCCGCTGACCCCAGGGCCAGCAGCACCCCGATACCACTAGTCCAGTCGGGGCCGAATCTCTGGTTGAGCCGTCGAGTGTGGAAGAGGAGGTAGAGGGTGGGGGAAAGGCAGAGGGCGCAGGAGAGGAGGTAGAGGACTCCGGAGATGAGGAAGCAGCCAGCGGAGTTAACGGAGCAGTGGGTGATACCGGAGCCCGGAGTACTGGACGTGCAGGCGGTCTGACAGACTCCCAACGCGGTCAAGAAGAGAGCGATCGTCCCCACACCGAGCGACAGCGGCAGCCCCAGCTGGAGGAGGCGGATGTCCAGTTGGTCGACGGTCCGGTACCACTGGACGTCGCGGTAGATGCAGCGGTCCGAGCCCGAGCCCGAGCCCGACTCCGCGCGCACGCAGCGCTCCCACAGCCCGTCCGTCACGGTCAGGTTGGCCTGGGTGCGGCCGCCGGACGCCAGGCGCTGCGAACGCCAGCTCGGGTTGAGGGTGGACGCCAGCAGCGTGGACAGGCTGACCAGGCCCCCCAGCAACGAGAGGACGGGGGTCAGCTGGACACGGGGGCAAGACATCGACCCCCGGCACCAACACACGCAGCGGCCTGGGGTGGAGAGGGCGGGGGGGGAGAGAGAGGGAGAGGGGGATAGAGAGGGGGGAGGAGAAGGGGGAAGTGAGGGAGGAGGGAGAGAGAGGGAAGGGAGAGAGTGAGGGGAGGGAGGAAGAAAGGATTAGACAGCTGAATGAAAGGAATGGCATCACCCTCCCTCTCCCTACTTCTCTCTCCCCCACTCTCTCCCTCCCTCCCTCTCCTTCTCTCTCTCACTCCCCCCCCTCTCCCTCCTTCTCTCCCTCTCCCCCCCTCTCTCCTTCTCTCTCTCCCTCCTTCTATCTCTCTCTCCCCTCCCCTCCCCCCCCCCTCCCCTCCTCTTCTCTCTCCTCTCCCTTCTCTCTCCTCCCTCCTTCTATCTCTCTCCCCCCCTCACCTCTCTCTCTCCCTCCCTCTCTCTCCCTCCTTCTATCTCTCCCCCCCCCCCCCCCCCCCCCCCCTCACCTCTCTCTCCCTCCTCAATCTCCAGCCTTCTCTCTATCCGGTCGTCGCCGCTGGCCCCGCCCTCCCATTGGCCCCCTCCCCCGTCACTCTCCCCTCCCCGATTGGCCGCCCGTGGGGTTGATCCCGCCCCTCCCCATCTCCTCCCCGCGCTCCCATTGGCTTCCTCCCCCGTCACTCTCCCCTCCCCGCGGCCGCCCTTGGTCCAGAGGGGAGAGGGGGCGGGAGAAAGAGGAGGAGGAGAGAAGGGGAGGGAGAGAAGGAAGGAGAGGGAGAGAGGACTTGAGGAGAGTAAAATGAGTGAGGGGGAATGAGGGGAGTTGAGAGAGGAGAGGAAGAACAGGGGAAAGAGAGGGAGAGGAGGAGGAGTGAAGGGAGAGTGAGGGAGGGAGAGAGGGGGAGGAGGAGAGAGGAAGGGTAGTTGAGGAAGAAGAGGGGAAAGAGAGGGAGGGGAGGGGAGGGGAGGGGGTCAGCACAGAGGAGCGCTGGTTACCGTATGACCCCGATGGCGGCTCCAGGCTTCAGGCAGGGAAAGAGGAGGGCGGGAAGAAGTAGAGGAGTGGGGGGAGATGAGGAAGGGAGCAGGCAGAGCGTCAACCAGAAATCTTCAGCGGCTTCAATCCAGAGCCCCGTCGATAACGGCCGCCTTTGACCGCCATGTTCTAGAAGCCGAGCCGAAGCTCGAGCAGAATCCTTGACTTCAGGAGGTCACATAATGGAGAGTACGCCCCAATCTCCATCTACGGGGACAGTGTGGAGAGAGTGTCCAGCTTTAAGTTTCTGGGCACTCACATTTCAGAGGACCTCACATGGTCCACCAACACCGCTGCGCTGGTCAAGAAGGCACAGCAACGATTGTTCTACCTGAGAACATTAAAAAAGACTGGTCTGCCCCAACAGCTGCTGACAAGAGAGCATATTAGCGTATGGCATCTCTGTGTGGCATCTCAGCTGCACGGAGAGGAGAGCTCTTCAGCACGTCGTCCACAGAGCGCAGAAGATTATTGGGACACAGCTACCAGCCTTGGAGGGCATCTACCACACACGGTGCCTCAGGAAGGCCGTCAGCATCCATAAAGACCCCTCACACCCTTGTAACGGACTGTTCGAACTACTTCCCTCCGGCAGACTTTACAAGGCCTTCTACGCCCGAACCTCCAGACTCAGGAACAGCTTCATTCCCAGAGCTATAGTGGCTCTGAACTGGCCCTGCTGAGTGCCCCCCATCCCCCCTGGACTGTCTCCCTCGGATGGTCACGTCGCACAGACACATCTGCACTTTAGTCTGTTTGAACTGATTTGACTATTTTACTGTTCTTTTTACAATCCATGTTTCTCGGGGTATCTAAATCTAAATTTTATTAGTTATTTAAGTTATGACCGGATGGAAGCTGCATACCAAATCTCGTTGCGCTTATGTGCAATGACAATAAAATATATTATTATTATTATTATTTTTGAACCGTTGGGCTGTGGGTGGGGCTGGGCGCTGCGGGAGTGCTGGGCACGAGAGCGTATTAGTGTTGAGCCACTTCGTCAAGTCTATTCATCACATACACATACGAGATGTGCAGTGAATAATAGATACCATAACCACTGCCCGATAATCGAGCAGCACTCGTCTCTGCTCCCGCAGCGCCCAGAGCCCGACCGCTGAAAACAAAGTCTGCTCGAGCTTCGGCCCAACCTCTAAAAATGTCTGCGTCCACGCCCGCCCGCAGCCTCGCTCGCGTTCACCGCCCGGCACCTGGTGGGGAGGCTGCTGCTCTACGACCTGGGTACTTGCTGCCTCTACCCCCTCCCCCTCTATCCCTTCCCTCTCTACTCCTGCTCCCTCTCTACACCCTCCCTCTACCCCCTCTCTACACCCTCCCTCTACCCCCTCTCTACTACCCCTCCACACCCTCCCCCCCTCCCCCCTCTACCCTCCTGCCTCCTGCTCGCTACTCTAACCCCCCCCCCTCCCTCTACCCCTCCTACTACCCTCTCCTTCCCTCTCCCTCTACCCACCTACCCCTCCTCCTCTGTGTCCCCTCCTTTCCCTCTCCCTCCCTCTACACTCCCTCCCCCTCTACACTCTCCCCCTCCTCTCTCTCCTCTCCTCTCTCTCCACCTCCACTCCCCCCTCTCCCACTCTCACCCCCCCCCCCCCGTGTGGGGGGGGGGGGGGTGTTAGTGTGTGTGTGTGACGCAGCCCAGCAGCCCCCGCCCTCACAACCGTGCGTTGAGGTGATGGGACCCAACGTGATCCCCTTGGTCTAGTATTAGATATGATAGATAGATATAGATAGAGAGATTGGACCCGCTAGAGGCAGGAAGCGTGTTCCCCATGTTGGGGGGGGGGGGGGGGGGGGGAGTCCACACACACAGTTTAAGAATAAGGGGGGGAGGCAGCAAAGAGTGAGCGACACACGTTTACATTCAGTGCTTTTACAATATATATAATTTTCTGATAACAAAGTACAGTGGTGTGAAAAAAACTCGCCATACAACCCTCCCCCTCCCCCCCATCCCCTCAACCCCCCTCTCCCCCCCCTACAAAAACGAGCAAAACCTGAGACATTTTATACAGGCCATACCAAAATGTATGTACATGATTACAGCCCCCCCTCTCTCTCTCTCTCTCTCCCGCGCTCTCTCTATCTCCCCCCTCTCTCTCTCCCATCTCTTTCTCTCTCTCTCTCTCTCTCTTTGCTGGACAGAGAGAGAGCGAGAGAGAGAGAGAGGGGGGAGGAGAGAGAGGGGGAGAGAGAGGTGGGAGATAGGGGGGGGAGGGAGGGAGGGGGCAGAGAGGGAGGGGGCGAGAGGGGGGGGGGGGGAGAGAGGGAGGGGGGGGGGGGGGGAGGGAGGGGGAGAGGAGAGGGTGGGGGGAGGGGAGAGGGGAAGGAGAGGGAAGGGAGGGGGGACGAGGAGAGAGGGGAGGAGGAGAGAGGGGAGGGGGAGGAAGAGAGAGAGGGAGCGGGAGAGAGAGAGGGAGAGGGAGAGAGGGGATGGGGAGAGAGAGGAGGGGGAGGAGAGGGGGGAGAGGATTCACAGTCTAGGATATGTCCACAATCACAATCACATTAGGAGCTAACGTTTAAATAAAGCAGTAACTAGAAAATATATTCTCTCTGTATTTACACGCAAGCAGTCTCTCCCCTGACCGCTCTGCCCCTCTCTCTGTACTAGTAGATCATTCTGCCCCTCTATCACTCCATTCTATCCCACAATTCATCTGAGCTACAGGGAGAGGTTGGGGCAGGCTGAGCCTCTATTCCTAGGAGCACAGCAGGATAAGGGTGATCTGATGGAGGTGTGTAAAATCACGAGAGGAATAGATCCGGTAGACGCACAGTCTCTTGCCCAGAGTAGGGGAATCGAGGACCAGAGGACACGGGTTCAAGGTGAAGGGGGAAAGATTTAATAGGAATCTGAGGGGCAACCTTTCCACACCGTGGAGGGGGTGGGTGTATGGAACGAGCTGCCGGAGGAGGTAGTTGAGGCTGGGACTATCCCAACACTTGGGCAGGTACATGGATAGGACAGGTTTGGAGGGATATGGGCCAAACGCGGGCAGCAGGTGGGACTTGTGTAGATGGGGCATATTGTTCGGGGTGGGACTAGTGTAGATGGGTCGTGTTGGTCGGGGTGGGACTAGATTAGATGGGGCATGTTGTTCGGGGCGGGACTAGTGTAGATGGGGCATGTTGGTCGGGGTGGGACTAGTGTAGATGGGGCATGTTGGTCGGGGTGGGACGACGTAGATGTAGTGTAGATGGGGCATGTTGGTCGGGGTGGGACTAGTGTAGATGGGGCATGTTGGTGGGGCAAGTTGGGCAGAAGGGAGAGCCTGTTTCCACACTGTATCACTCTGTGACTGTACTGTCCCATGTTGAAGAGATCGTGTCTGCCCCATGTCACTCACCCTGTAGATGGGGCATGTTGGTCGGGGTCTCCCTGTAGATGGGGCATTCCCTCTCTCCCCCCACCACTCTCTTTTTGTTCCCACACTCTTCACTCCCCCCCTCTCCCTCCTTCCCTCCCTCCCACTCCCTCCCCCCCCCCCCCCCCCCCTCCACCTCTCTCCCCCCCTCTCTTTCTCTCCCTCCCTCTCCCTCCCTCTCTCTCCCCCCCTCTCCCCCTCTCTCTCCTGCTCCTCTCTCTCTCTCCCCCCACTGAGACCCCCTCTCCCACAACCATCCTCCTTTCTCTCTCCTCTCCTCTATCTCTCTCCCCCTAGAACCCTTCTACCCCTCTTTATCTCCTCCTACCCCTCGCCACATCTCCCTCTCTCTCCGGGCTCACTCGGGGAGTGGGGGGAGGGGGGGGTGGTGGGTCGGGCGGGGAGGGGGGGCGGCTGCCCCCTCCCCCTGCGCCCCCCACCGCCCCCCCTGGGCACGCCCTGCGCGCTGAGCAGCGACTCGAGCATCTCAAAGGCGTCTTTGTAGTGACTGTGGCCGTTGGTCTCGGGGGTAGAGAGGGGCGGCGGGGAGAGGGGAGGGAGGGGGGAGGGAGGAGGGGGAGAGGGAGGGGGAGGGAGGATTTACGCCTGCCCTCCCCTCTCCCCTCTCTTCGTACAGTGGTGTCCTGTGGTGTTTTGTGTCTGTGACTCCCCCCCCCCCTCTTTCCCTCCTCTCCCCCTTCCTACCCCCCCCCCCCTCCTCCTCTCCCCCCCCCTCCTCTGAAGATCTGCGCCTCTTCTCTCCCCCCGTCCGCGGGGGTCTCTGCCAGGGGAGACCATCGCCCCCCCGCTTCACCCTGTACTGGCTGAGCGTCACTCGCAGAGGGACCCCCTTCCCGCCCCCCTGCCCCTGCCCCCCTCCCCCCCCCCCCTCCCCTCCCTTCTCCCTCCCCCTCCTCCACGAGACCGTCCCCCCGAGGGTGGGGGGCTGTCGAGAGCAAGGTTGGGGGGGCAGCCCCCCCGAGCCCAGGCCGGGACCCTCCTCCAACTCGACGCCATCCAAGCGTGGCTTCTTAGAGGCTTGGCATGCCTGGGGAGAGAGAGAGAGAGGGGGGGGAAAGAGAATAATTATTACAGGCAATGGGGGCAGGAGGGGAGGGTGTAAGTCGGGGTTGTTCGATGTGAGTGGGCGGGCGGGGGCAGGAAGGACGTGGGGAGAGGGGGGGGGCGTTATAGACAGTGAGAGCGGGGGAAGAGAGGGGGGTGTACGATGAGTCGGGGCGGGGAGATGGGAGCGGGTGGAGAGGGGGACAGAGGGGAGAGATACTGGCTGATGAGATTAAAGAAATTGATACAAAATATTCAAAAGCTCCTTGTCTAGAGCTCCATAAGAATAGAGTTGAACTTCAATTGAGACATGGTTTGTTATTAGTATCACCGATTGGGAATCAGCTACTTAAAACCAAAAGTCAATTTTATATACATGGTGATAAATCTGGCAAATTACTTGCCAATCAGTTGAAAGCGGTGTCGGCCAAACGTCAGATTATTAAAGTGAGTAAACGGGATGGTACATTGACTGTAGACCATGATGAAATTAACAAATCCTTTCAGGAATTTTATACCTCCCTATACCAATCAGAATTTCCTACTGATTCCAATATAATACATGAGTTTTTAAAGAAAACTGAACTTGCCAAATTTACCACATAATGAGTCTCTGTTGTTAGATGAACCCATCACGGAGGAAGAAATACAGAAAGCAATCCTTTCGATGAATTCTGGTAAAGCTCCCGGTCTGGATGGGGTTACAGTGGAATATATAAAGTATTGTTCGAGTTTACTGTCCCACTGGCTATGCAAGTTTTTTAAAGAAGCCTTTTTAATGAATATATTACCTCAATTCTTTTATGAAGCATCTATTTCTTTAATTCTTAAAAAAGATAAAGACCCTACTGAAGTGACATCATATAGACCTATATCACTGTTAAATGTAGATTCCAAAATTCTTTCAAAAATATTAGCTATGAGATTGGAAAATATTTTACCGCAAATTATTTCTGAAGATCAGGCAGGTTTTATTAAAAATCGATACTCATACTTTTACGTTAGATTAATGAATATTTTATGTACAGCATCAAATAATATTCCAGAATGTGTCATTTCACTTGATGCTGAGAAGGCATTTGATAGAGTAGATTGGGAATACTTATTCAATACACTTGAAAATTTTAAGATTGGCCCAAAATTTATCTCTTGGATCAAGCTGATATATCATATATCTCAGGCTTCTGTATTTACTAATAATCAGAGATCCCCCTTTATCAGGCTCTTTCGAGGTACTAGACAGAGCTGTCCCTTTACTGTTTGATATTGCTTTGGAACCTTTGGCCACCGCTTTTAGGGAATCCACCAATATTTTTGATATTGTCCGTGAGAATAAGACACAAAAGCTATCTCTCTATGCAGATGATCAGTTATTATTCATCTCTAACCCAGAGAAATCTATTCCTGCAATAGTAGCACTACTTAATCAATTTAGTCGTTTATCTGGTTATAAACTAAATTTTAGTAAGAGTGAGCTTTTTCCATTAAACAATCAAATTTCGAATTATGGACAGTTTCCATTTAGGTTGACTGCCGACTGTTTTACTTATTTAGGCATTAAGATTACCAAGAAACACAAGGATCTATTTAAAGCCCTTAATTGACCACATCAGACAACAGTTTACTAAATGGTCACCAATGTCCTTATCTCTAATCGGCCGAATCAGTGCTATTAAAATGTTTCTCCTGCCTAAACTTCTGTATTTATTTCAGATGATATCAGTTTTTATTTCTAAATATTTTTTTTTGATATTATTGACTCAAAAATTTCTTCATATATATGGCAGAATAAAAATCCCAGACTAAGTAAAAAATACTTACAGAAATCTAAAAAAGACGGTGGTTTGGCACTGCCGAACCTTAGATTTTCTTATTGGGCAGTTAATGCCCGTTAGTTAACGTTTTGGCCAAAAGATTTAGAAGATACCCAATGCTCAGGATGGATACATCTTGAACGTGATTCTATGCAAGGGCTATCATTGGCTTCTATCCAAGGGGCCTCGTTACCTTTCACAATTACGAGATTGAATAAATATACGAGGAGAGAGAGGGGGGGAGAGAGGGGGGCGGCGGGGGGGGAGAGAGGGGGTGTGTGCGCGAACCACCACCTACCCTCCAATTCTTGATGCGCTTTAACCGGTTCGGGGTCTTCTCCAGGATCTGCAGGAACTCGTGGGTCAGTTCTGTAAAAGCCAAGACCCCCCCCCCCAGTCTCCCTCCCCCGGGGGGGGAAGGGGCAGTGGGGCGGGGGGAGTAAACAGCGTCACAAACCAACGCCAGTGTTTAGTTCAGTTCAGAGATACAGCGCGGAAACAGGCCCTTCGGCCCATCGAACGGTGCAGAGGGAGCTTCACTGAGTGTGTGTCTGTCTGTGAGAGAGAGACAGCGAGAGAGACAGACGGAGAGACGGACAAAGTGACGGAGAGAGAGAGAGAGAGAGGGATAGAGACGGAGAGAGTGTGTGTGTGTGTGTGTGTGTGTGTGCGTACGCGTGTGTCGGGGTGACAGTGTGGGGCTGTGAGAGTTTGGGGGGGGGGGGGGAGACACTGACCGTCCAGCAGTTGCCGGGTGACGCTGGGATCCACGTACTCCCACCAGTTCTTGCCGTCGTTGGACACAGGGATCTCCCAGTTGGACCATTTACACGCCAGGTGGATGCAGACGCACGCCACCACCGGGGGGCGATACTGCAGGCAGAACGTGGTGAGGTGTAGACTAGGGGGAGAGGGGAGGGGGGGAGAGAGGGAGAGGGGGGGGGGGGGAGAGAGAGAGGGGGAGAGAGGGGGGGGAGAGAGAGGGAGAGGGGGGGAGAGAGGGGAGGGAGGGAGAGAGAGGGAGGGAGAGAAAGGGAGAGAGAGAGGGAGAGAGGGGGGAGAGAGAGAGGGGGGGGGGGGAGAGAGAGAGAGAGAGAGAGGGGTGAGGGTGAGAGGAGGGGAGAGTTTATAGCTGAGAAATACTAAATGATAAATACTAAAGATAGTGGCACAAAAAGCTGTAGTGACTCAGCGGGACAGGCAGCATCTGGTGAAAAAGGAATGGGTGACATTTCATAGAAACATAGACATAGGTGTGCAGGAGTAGAGGCCATTTGGCCCTTCGAGCCAGCACCGCCATCCAAATGTGATCATGGCTGATCATCCACAATCAGTACCCCTTCCTGCCTTCTCCCCATATCCCTTCGAGACCCTTTTTCAGACCCAAAACGTCATCCATTCCTTCTCTCCAGAGACGCTGCCTGACCCGCTGGGTTTACTCCAACACTTTGTACCTGTCCATGGCGAGGGTTACGAGGGTGGGGGGGGTGGGGGGTGGGGGGGCGGACGGAGCGACGGAGGCTACGCAGAAGAAATGGGGGGGGGGCACAAACCTATTCGTGGCCATGAAGTAAATGTTTTGCGCGAGATCCTTACTTGCTGTAGAGAACAAGTAGAGACAAGGAGAGGGGGAGGAGAGGAAAGAGGGGGTGGAAGGGAGAGGGGGAGGGGGGGAGAGAGAGGGGGGGGGGGGGGGAGAGAGGGGGGAGGGAGGAGGGGAGGGAGGGAGGGAGGAGGGGAGGAGGGGGGTGGGAGAGAGGGTGGGCGGGGAGAGAGAGTGGTGGGGGGGAGAGAGATGAAGATTAGTGCTGCATTCATGTTTATATCATCACTGAACTCTTTGCCTCAGAGCCTTCAATATTTCCAGTTTAAACCAGCATCTGCAGTTCCTTCGTACACGCAGGTTTTGTGGGGTAATCGCCCCTCTGTAAATTGGGTGGGTGAGGTGGGGGGGGGGTCGGGGACGGAGAGACATAGACGGAGAGTCGGGGTGGGAAATGTTTCCGGGCAAGCTGCGGACTGGGACCGTTGTAAGGGATAGCACGGGTAGCGCTGGGCCGAAGGGCCATTCCTCTGTGTACTTGCCTTTTGTTTCCTTACCTCTCACTAGCTGGGTACACTTTACAACGTGCGTGTGAGGGTGATCGATGGTGATCTCGAACCCTGTTAGGCAGAGACGCAGAGTTAGTGTTAGAGACAGAGAGAGACGGAGAGAGAGGGAGAGAGGGAGAAAGAGAGAGAGAGACAGTCAGAGATACAGTTATACAATGCAGAAACAGGCCCTTCGGCCCAACTTGTCCACCCCGACCAACATGCCCCATCTACACCAGTCCCACACCGACCAACATGCCCCATCTAGACTAGTCCCATTCCGACCAACATGCCCCGACTAACACTAGTCCCACCCCGACCAACATGCCCCATCTACACTAGTCCCACACCGACCAACATGCCCCATCTAGACTAGTTCCCACCCACCCCGACCAACATGCCCCAACACTGCCCACCCCCCCTGTACCAACATGCCCCACACTAGTCCCACCCCGACCAACATTGCCCCATCTAGACTAGTCCCACCCCGACCAACATGCCCCATCTACACTAGTCCCACCAGCCCGCATTTGGCCCATATCCCTCCAAACCTGTCCTATCCATGTACCTGTCCAAGTGTCTCTTAAACGTTGCCTCAACTACCTCCTCCGGCAGCTCGTTCCATACACCCACCACCCTCAGTGTGGAAATGTTGCCCCTCAGATTCCTATTAAAATCTTTTCCCCTTCACCTTGAACCCGTGTCCTCTGGTCCTCGATTCCCTTACTCTGGGCAAGAGACTCTGTGCGTCTACCCGATCTATTCCTCTGGTGAGTGATTTTGTACACCTCTATAAGATCACCCCTCATCCTCCTGCGCTCCAGGGAATAGAGTCCCAGCCCTGCCCTAACCTCTCCCTGTAGCTCAGGCCCCTCGAGTCCCGGCAACATCCTCGTAAATCTTCTCTGAACCCTTTCCAGCTCGGCAGCAAGCTCCCTGATCTATTCTGGTGGATATATTTAAGGCAGAGACAGATAGATTGTTGATTAGTGCGGGTGTCAGGCTTTGGAGAGGGGGCAGGGACGGTTCACCGTGCTGCTGGGGTTAGAGAGCTTCAGCTACGGGGACAGAATGGGATACACGTGCGTGCAATTCTGAGGGGTGTAGACAGGGTAGACAGTCAGAACCTTCCCCCCCCCCCCCCCACCGTCCCGAGGTTAGTCTCTGACCCCACAGCCCGGCCGTGCTTGATCTCACCGAGGGTCTGTAGAATGACGCTCTCCAGAATGACCAGGTCCTGGGCCTCCTGCAGGTAGAGCTGACACACAGAGAGGAGAGGTGGGTTACTGGAGACAACAGTGTATGTGTGTGATACTGTTGATGTGTATTGAGATAATAAATAATTGTAACATTTGTCTACCAAGTGACGAGAGAGGAAGCAGAGAGGAAGCCAGATTGATCTCACTAAGGGGTATTGACAAATGGCCGATGTCTTAAATATGTAAAATACCTTGCACCAAATGTCCGATGCCTGTGAGGGGTGAAGTGACAAGAAGACAAGAAGTTCATAGCAAAAGGATTTGAGTATAGGAGCAGGGAGGTTCTACTGCAGTTGTACTGGGTCTTGGTGAGACCACACCTGGAGTATTGCGTACAGTTTTGGTCTCCTAATCTGAGGAAAGACATTCTTGCCATAGAGGAAGTACAGAGAAGGTTCACCAGACTGATTCCTGGGATGTCAGGATGTCCAGAACAAGGGGTCACAGTTTAAGGATAAGGGGGAAATCTTTTAGGACCGAGATGAGGAAAACATTTTTCACACAGCTAGTGGTGAATCTCTGGAATTCTCTGCCACAGAAGGTAGTTGAGGCCACACAGTTCATTGGCTATATTTAAGAGGGAGTTAGATGTGGCCCTTGTGGCTAAAGGGATCAGGGGGTATGGAGAGAAGGCAGGTACAGGATACTGAGTTAAATGATCAGCCATGATCATATTGAATGGCGGTGCAGGCTCGAAGGGCCGAATGGCCTACTCCTGCACCTATTTTCTATGTTTCTAAGGTGCCTTTGATGTGATGCATTCTGTAGAAACCTTTATTCTCTGTACCTCTGACCATGACTAATGTTTGTGGAATGTGCTAATGTGACAAATAAACATTACATAATACAATGTAATTCTGTTGTTCTGGGAAGTGGAATGAGGACAGTGAAGTGTCTGTAATTGTTCACTTGACTGGAGGTTCCTTACCACTTCCATCGGCCGATACAGTAAAGTTTTGAACTGGTCGACGAAACGTTTGTAAGTTGTCTGTTTATTAAGATGCGGACCTGTTTGATTGTTATAAAAGTAACTTTTTCATGTGCCAGAAATAGCAGGAAATAGCCGGAAATAGCAGGGGACCGCGGGTCAAAGGAGTTGGAGGAATTGAGTGAAATCCAGGTTAGCCGGGAAGTGGTGTGGGTAAATTGAATGGATTAAAGGCCGATAAATCCCCAGGGCCAGATAGGCTGCATCCCAGAGTACTTAAGGAAGTAGCTCCAGAAATAGTGGATGCATTAGTAATAATCTTTCAAAACTCTTTAGATTCTGGAGTAGTTCCTGAAGATTGGCGGGTAGCAAACGTAACCCCACTTTTTAAAAATGAAGGGAGAGAGAAAATGGGAATTGCAGACCATTTAGTCTAACATCGGTAGTGGGGAAACTGCTAGAGTCAGTTATTAAAGATGGGATAGCAGCACATTTGGAAAGTGGTGAAATCATTGGACAAAGTCAGCATGGATTTACGAAAGGTAAATCATGTCTGACGAATCTTATAGAATTTTTCGAGGATGTAACTAGTAGCGTGGATAGGGGAGAACCAGTGGATGTGGTGTATCTGGACTTCCAGAAGGCTTTCGACAAGGTCCCACATAAGAGATTAGTATACAAACTTAAAGCACAAGGCATTGGGGGTTCAGCATTGATGTGGATAGAGAACTGGCTGGCAAACAGGAAGCAAAGAGTAGGAGTAAACGGGTGCTTTTCACAATGGCAGGCAGTGACTAGTGGGGTACCGCAAGGCTCAGTGCTGGGACCCCAGCTATTTACAATATATATTAATGATCTGGATGAGGGAATTGAAGGCAATATCTCCAAGTTTGCGGATGACACTAAGCTGCTGGGGGGCAGTGTTAGCTGTGAGGAGGATGCTAGGAGACTACAAGGTGACTTGGATAGGCTGGGTGAGTGGGCAAATGTTTGGCAGATGCAGTATAATGTGAATAAATGTGAGGTTATCCATTTTGGTGGCAAAAACGGAAAGCAGACTATTATCTAAATGGTGGCCGATTGGGAAAGGGGGAGATGCAGCGAGACCTGGGTGTCATGGTACACCAGTCATTGAAGGTAGGCATGCAGGTGCAGCAGGCAGTAAAGAAAGCGAATGGTATGTTAGCTTTCATTGCAAAAGGATTTGAGTATAGGAGCAGGGAGGTTCTACTGCAGTTGTAGAGGGTCTTGGTGAGACCACACCTGGAGTATTGCGTACAGTTTTGGTCTCCAAATCTGAGGAAGGACATTATTGCCATAGAGGGAGTGCAGAGAACGGTTCACCAGACTGATTCCTGGGATGTCAGGACTGTCTTATGAAGAAAGACTGGATAGACCTTGGTTTATACTCTCTAGAATTTAGGAGATTGAGAGGGGATCTTATAGAAAACTTACAAAATTCTTAAGGGGTTGGACAGGCTAGATGAGGGAAGATTGTTCCCGATGTTAGGGAAGTCCAGGACAGGGGGTCACAGCTTAAGGATAAGGGGGAAATCCTTTAAAACCGAGATGAGAAGAACTTTTTTCACACAGAGAGTGGTGAATCTCTGGAACTCTCTACCACAGAGGGTAGTTGTGATAGAAGTGGAGGGGGATGGGATGACCGTACCTCACTCTTGACGTCGGGAGGGGGTTCCTGTGGGTTGAGGCAGGCGTGCGCCACTTTGATCACGTGCTCCAGCTTCCGTGGCTGCTCCTCAACCTTGGCAGCCAGGAAGAGAGCAGCTGGGGCAATGGTCTATGTGGGGGGGAGAGAGAGGGTGGGGGAGAGAGAGAGGTGGGGGGAGGAGAGAGAGGGAGGGAGAGAGGGTGTGGGAGAGAGAGTGAGTGGGAGAGAGGGGAGGGGGGAGAGAGGGGAGAGAGAGAGGGGGGAAGGGAGGGGGAGTGAATGAATGAACAAGTTTATTGGCAAAGTATTCACATACAAGGAATTTGGCCTTGAGTGCTTGGTGCGCTCCTGTCCCGCAGTGACCGCAGTGACCTAACCATACAGTGACAGTTTAAGAATGAAACTAAGACCTTAACCATTCATAATACAACATTATCCGATTAAAACGGTGAATTAAATAAAATACCCTACCAAAATACACCCACACCCCGCCAGCTACATAGGATGATATTGATTTTTGTTTGTTTGAGTTAGAGCTACTAACTGTCGTGGGTGGTAAAAAAAAAGCTGTTTTTTATGTCTGGGCTGTGCAGCAGGTTTTTGACGGCGGTAAAGTCCGAGGGAGTCGCCTCGCAACTTCCAAGAGGTAAAGTGAATTCACAGAGGTTTGTTGGCCAGGGTGGAGAAGGGTCCGAGATGTCTCTCTAGAGCCGCGATACTCTAGCTGATATGATTCTTCCCTGGCAGAGACGGACAAGCGAAGGCCCTTCTAAAAGGCCCGAATCCTCTCTTCTCTCGAACCTTCTCCAGTA
>NW_026575668.1:2500-37113 GCF_028641065.1 Leucoraja erinaceus
ATCAGAGAGAAAAGGCGATGAGGGGAGGAAACATAGAAACATAGAAAATAGCTGTGAGGTCTTCCAAATGGGGTTACAAGTCTTCCCAATAACCCTTTCTGGCTTAATCCCTCCCTTCACCACCTCCAGTTTAAATTCCAGTTGGAATATTTTGGAGGGCCAAGAAACCAAGAAGAAGAAGGTGCAGGAGTAGGCCATTCGGCCCTTCGAGCCTGCGCCGCCATTCAATATGATCATGGCTGAACATCCAACTCAGTATCCTGTACCTGCCATCTCTCCATACCCCCTGATCCCTTTAGCCACAAGGGCCACATCTAACTCCCTCTTAAATATAGCCAATGAACTGTGTGGCCTCAACTACCTTCTGTGGCAGAGAATTCCACAGATTCGCCAGTCAGTGTGTGAAAAATGTTTTTCTCATCTCGGTCCTAAAGGATTTCCCCCCTGTATCCCCTGTGAGAAGGGAAAGAAAGGGAGAGCGAGGGGGCAGAGTGAGGAGAGTGTGGGGAGAGAAAGAGGGTACAGAAACTGAGTGGCAAGGAGTCACACTTCGCCGAAGGTGGCTATTCAGCCCAAACTGGCCACATCGACCACCATGCCCCATCTGCGCGTGTCCCACCTCCCTGCCTTTGGCCCGAATACCCTCTAAACCCTGCCCTACCCAAGAAGCTGTGTAAATGTTACGTAAAGGCTAAACTGGAGAGGTGGAGATGTCAGGGACAGCGCGTGGACAGGCAGGGGGCAGAGGGGGCAGGAGTTGGATAAACTGAAGGTGAACATGTTAATGATTCCGATCTCTCCTGAAATGTCCACATATTGTGTTGGCAGAAACATGCACCAGATAAGAGTTATTGTCAGCTCAGCAAAAAATAATTCATGATGTCTGATCTATGTACAGTTGGCCCATCAGGTCAATGCCGCGCATCGATCACCCATTCACTCCACATTAGATTTGAGCCACAGCGCGGAAACAGACCCTTCGGCCCACCGAGTCCATGGTAGAACCCGTGCCCACTGCGCGGAGGCACCCTCTCCCCCTCCTCCACCTCGCAATCGCCACCTCTCCCTATCTCCCTCCGTCCATTTGTCCCTAAGCGCTCCTTTCAGCTCTCCCTATCGCTCTCTTCCTCTCTCCCTCCCTCTCTTTCACCATCCACCCCGTCCCAACATCTCCCGTTCTCCCTCCTCGCATCCTCTATACCATATCTCTCCCTCTCTTTCCCTCTCCCTCCAAGACGTGGGGAGAAAGGGGAGGAGAGCGGATGAATGAGGGAGAGAGATGAAAGGGGAATAGAGGGAGGGAGAGAGGTGGTAAAGGAGGGAGAGTGAGAGGATGAGGTGTGAGAGGCGGTAGGGGGTGGAGATGGCGGCGAGAGACAGGAGGAGGAAGTGGGAAGGAGAGAGAGTGAGGGAGGGAGAGGAGGAGATAGCAATAGAGCTAGAAGGGGAGAGAGGAGAGAGAGACGGAGGAGGGGCGAGATGGGATGAAGGAGTGAGAGGAGGGAAAGAGAAAATGGGAGAGGGAGAGAAGAAAGGGAATTTTGAGAGGATAGCAGAAATATTCTGAGTCTCTGGCATATCTACCCCTCATAATATCATATGGGGAGAGAGGGAAAGAGGGAGAGAGGGAGAGAGGGAGCGCGCGAGAGAGGGTGGCCGTGGTAGAAAATGTGGGCGGGATGGAGGGAGAGAGGGAAGGAGAGATGGAAGAGAGGGAAGGAGCCAGATAGGGGGTGAAAGGGAGGAGAGGAGACAGGTAAGGGAGAGGTGAGGGGAGAGAGAGAGGGTGAGGGAGTGGGGTGAAGGTAATGGACAGAGGGAAGAAAAGGTGTCGAGAGAGAGAGAGAAGGAGAGAGAGAGAGGAAGAGAGCAAAAAAGAGTTGGGGTGGGAGAGAGGGAGAGCGAGTGAAGGTGAGGTAAGGATGGATAGAGGGGCTAATAGAGGGAGAGGTTGAGGAATGAACAGAGGGAAAGAGAGAGGAAAGGATTGTGAGAGGGGGAGAGGGAGAGTGGAGAGCAAGTGATGGAGAGGGAGGGAAGGAGAGAGTCCGAGTGAGGGAGAGAGAGGGAGAGGGAAAATGAACTGGAGGGAGACCAATGTTCTGGCGGGAAGTTTTGCTCGTGCCACTCGTGTGGAATTAGACTAAATAGTGGGGGATGGAGAGGGGGGGGGGGGGGGGGGGGGGGGGGGGGGGGGGGGATTGGGAGTATAAAGATGATGGTTGTAAAGGGGGGGAAACGACTACAGAATAAGTTGCAAAATCCTCCTGAATACATGGGAAGGGAAGTTCGAGAACGGATAAGAGAGTTAGCAAAAGGAGTCACAGCAAAATGATTTGAGTATAGGAGCAGAGAGGTGAAACTGCAGTTGTACAGGGTCTTGGTTAGGCCACACCTGGAGTATTTTCTTTACTCAGAGAGTGGTAGCTGTGTGGAATGAGCTTCCAGTGAAGGTGGTGGAAGCAGGTTCGTTTTTATCATTTAAAAATGAATTGGATAGTTATATGGATGGGAAAGGAATGGAGGGTTATGGTCTGAGCGCAGGTATATGGGACTAGGGGAGATTATGTGTTCGGCACGGACTAGAAGGGTCGAGATGGCCTGTTTCCGTGCTGTAATTGTTATATGGTTATATGGTTATTACGTACAGTTTTGGCCTCCAAATCTGAGGAAGGACATTCTTGCCATAGAGGGAGTACAGAGAAGGTTCACCAGACTGATACCTCGAATGTCAGGACTTTCATATGAAGAAAGAGTGGAAAGACTTGGCTTGTACTCGCTAGAATTTAGAAGATTGAGGGGGGATCTTATAGAAACTTACAAAATTATTAAGGGGTTGGGCAGGCTAGATGCAGGAACATTGTTCCAGATGTTGGGGAAGTCCAGGACAAGGGGTCACAGTTTAAGGATAAAGGGGAAATCCTTTAGGACAGAAATGCGAAAAACATTTTGCACACAGAAAGTGGTGAATCTCTGGAATTTTCCGCTACAGAAGGTAGGTGAGGCCAGTTGATTGGCTATATTTAAGAGGGAGTTAGATGTGGCCCTTGTGGGTAAGAAGATCAGGGGGTATGGAGAGAAGACAGGTACGGGACACTGAGTTGGATGATCAGCCATGATCATATTGAATGGCGGCGAAGGCTCGAAGGGCCGAATGGCCTACTTCTGAACATATTTTCAATGTTTCTATGTTTCTATGTAAGGTCAGAGCCAATAGTGGCCGCTGTGAGAGGGGAGGTGGATTCCGAAGTCACAGTGTGGCATGTGTCTGAGCGAAATATAATAAATAAAGTGGATGAAATTGAGGCTCAGTTCGAAATTGGCAAATGTGATGTTGTGGGAATTACAGAGACATTGCTGCAAAATGAACAGGGCTGGGAAATGAATACTGACGGGTATATGTCCAATCGAAAAGACAGGATGCTGGGCAGAGGGGCTGATGTAGCTCTGATGGCGCGGAATGTAATTCAGTCCCTTGCAAGAGATAACACAATCAGATGTAGAGTAAATATGGACAGAACTGAGAAATTGTAATGGTAAGAAGATACCGAAGGGAATAATCGACAGGTCCCCAAAGAGTAATGTCCCTGTCCCACTTAGGAAATCTGAACGGAAACCTCTGGAGACTTTGAGCCCCACCCAAGGTTTCCGTGCGTTTCCCGGAGGTTGCAGGTGGTTGCCGGAGGTTGCAGGTAGTGGAAGCAGGCAGGGAGACTGACAAAAACCTCTGGGAACCGCACGGAAACCTTGGGTGGGGCGCAAAGTCTCCAGAGGTTTCCGTTCAGGTTTCCGTTTCAGGTTTCCTGTGTCGTGACCATCCGAGGGAGACAGTCCAGGGGGGATGGGGGGCACTCAGCAGGGCCGGTTCAGAGCCGCTATAGCTCTTGGAATGAAGCTGTTTCTGAGTTTGGAGGTTTGGGCGTAGAAGGCCTTGTAACGTCTGCCAGAGGGAAGTAGTTCGAACAGACCGTTACAGGGGTGTGATGAGTCTTTGTGGATGCTGACGGCCTTCCTGAGGCACCGTGTGTGGTAGATGCCCTCCAAGGCTGGTAGCTCTGTCCCAATGATCCTCTGCGCTCTGTGGACGACCTGCTGAAGAGCTCTCATCTCCGCCTCCGTGCAGCTGAGATACCACACGGAGATGCCATACGTTAATATGCTCTCTGTGGTGCAGCGGTAGAACGTTGTCAGCGGCTGTTGGGGCAGACCAGTCTTTTTTAATGTCCTCAGGAAGAACAGTCGTTGCTGGGCCTTCTTGACCAGCGCAGCGGTGTTGGTGGACCATGTGAGGTCCTCTGAAATGTGAGTGCCCAGAAACATAAAGCTGGACACTCTCTCCACACTTTCCCCGTAAATGGAGATTGGGGCGTATTCTCCATTATGGGACCTCCTGAAGTCAATAATCAGCTCCTTGGTCTTGGAGGTGTTTAGTGACAAGTTGTTACGTGTGCACCAGTCCGCCAGGTTCTGCACCTCCGCCCTGTATTTTATTTCATCACCGTTGAGCCCAATTACTGTTGTGTCGTCTGCAAACTTCACTATGGTGTTGGTGTCGAATGCAGGAACACAGTCGTGAGTGAAGAGGGAGTAGAGCATGGGGCTTAGTACACAGCCCTGTGGTGTGCCGGTGCTCAGGGTGATAGTGGAGGACAGGTGCGGGCCCAGTCTCACTGCCTGCGGTCGCTCCGTCAGAAAGTTCAGGATCCAATCGCATATCGGCTAGCTGAGGCCTAGCTGGTGGAGTTTGGTGGTGAGCTTGGTGGGGATGACCGTACTGAATGCAGAGCTATAGTCAATGAAGAGCATCCTCACGTACGTGCCTTGTGCTGTCCAGGTGAGTCAGGACGGTGTGAAGAGCCAGAGAGATGGCATCCTCTGTGGATCTATTTGCCCTGTATGCAAATTGATGAGAGTCCAGTGAGGCAGGGATGCTGGATTTGATATGGGAGAGGACCAGCCTTTCGAAGCACTTCATTGGGATTGGAGTTAGGGCAACCGGGCGGTAGTCGTTCAGGTTGGTAACATTGGACCTTTTCGGCACCGGCACTATGGTGGCTGTTTTCAGGCACTTGGGGACCGTTGCCAGAGATAGAGATAGATGGAAGATTCTTGTGAATTCATCCGCCAGCTGTACAGCACAGTCCTTTAATACCCTTCCCTGGACTCCATCCGGGCCTGCAGCCTTGCGTGAATTGATCCTACGCAGAACGTACTGTACCTCCTGAGTGCTCAGTGATAAGGCCTGTCCCTCCGCCATGGCCGGGGTTATTCCACTCCTGGTGGTGCTGCCAGTTTCGAACCGGACAAAGAAGGTGTTCAGTTCGTTGGCCAGTGTGATATCACCGTGGGGGCAGGCGGGGCATAGAAACATAGAAACATAGAAATTAGGTGCAGGAGTAGGCCATTCGGCCCTTCGAGCCTGCACCGCCATTCAATATGATCATGGCTGATCATCCAACTCAGTATCCCGTACCTGCCTTCTCTCCATACCCTCTGACCCCCTTAGCCACAAGGGCCACATCTAACTCCCTCTTAAATATAGCCAATGAACTGGCCTCGACTACCCTCTGTGGCAGAGAGTTCCAGAGATTCACCACTCTCTGTGTAAAAAAAGTTCTTCTCATCTCGGTTTTAAAGGATTTCCCCCTTATCCTTAACCTGTGATCACTTGTCCTGGACTTCCCCAACATCGGGAGCAATCTTCCTGCATCTAGCCTGTCCAACCCCTTAAGATTTTTGTAAGTTTCTCTAAGATCCCCTTTCAATCTCCTAAATTCTAGAGTATAAACCAAGTCTATCCATTCTTTCTTCATAAGACAGTCCTGACATCCCAGGAATCAGTCTGGTGAACCTTCTCTGCACTCCCTCTATGGCAACAATGTCCTTCCTCAGATTTGGAGACCAAAACTGTGCGCAATACTCCAGGTGTGGTCCCACCAAGATCCTGTACAACTGCAGCAGAACCTCCCTGCTCCTATACTCAAATCCTTTTGCTATGAAAGCTAACATACCATTCGCATTCTTCACTGCCTGCTGCACCTGCATGCCTACTTTCAATGACTGGTGTACCATGACACCCAGGTCTCGCTGCATCTCCCCTTTTCCTAGTCGGCCACCATTTAGATAATAGTCTACTTTCCTGTTTTTGCCACCAAAATGGATAACCTCACATATATCTGCTCTTGTAGTCAGTGATGTCCCTGACACCCTGCCACATGCTTCTGATGTCCGCGGCATTGGTATAGAATAGATAGGTGCAGGAGGAGGCCATTCGGCCCTTCGAGCCAGCACCACCATTCTTGGTGACCATGGCTGATCGTCCCCTATCAATAACCTGCCTTCTCCCCATATCCCTTGACTCCACTTGCCCCGAGAGCTCTATCGAACTCTGTCTTAAATCCATCCAATGATTTGGCCCCCACTGCCCTCTGTGGCAGGGTATCCCACAAATTCACAACTCTCTGGGTGAAAAGGTTCTTTCTCACCTCAGTCTTAAATGACCTCCCCTTTATTCTAAGACTGTGGCCCCCTGGTTCTGGACTCGTCCAACATAGCGAACATTTTCCCTGCATCTAGCTTGTCCAGTCCTTTTATAATTTTATATGTTTCTATAAGATCCCCCTCATCCTTCTAAACTCCAGTGAATACAAGCCTAGTCTTTTCAATCGTTCCTCATATGATAGTCCCGCCATCCCAGGGATCAATCTCGTGAAGCTACGCTGCATTGCCTCAATCACAAGGATGTCCTTCCTCAAATTAGGAGACCAAAACTGTACACAATACTCCAGATGGTGCCTCACCAGAGCCCTAAACAACTGCAGAAGAACCTCTTCACTCCTATACTGAAATCCTCTTGTTATGAAGGCCAACATTCCATTAGCTTTCTTGCCTGAATTTTCCATTCCATTACTACAGAAGGTGCAGGATCGGTTCATTCCAAAGAGGGAAAAGGGGTCCAAGGGGAGTAAGGGGCGACCGTGGCTGACAAGGGGTCAGGGAGAGTATAAAAAATAAAAGAGAGAACATATAACATAGCAAAGATGAGCGGGAAGCCAGAGGATTGGGTAACTTTGAAAGAGCAACAGAAGGCAACTAAAAGAACAATACAGGGAGGAAAGATAAGGTGCGAAGGTAAACTAGCCACGAATATATAGGAGGATAGCAACAACTTATTTAGATATGTGATGAAGAAAACGGAGTTAAGACCAAAGTTGAAAAGGGTGAAATGGCAGATGAGTTGAACAGGTACTTTGGATCCGTCTTCACCAAGAAGGACTTCCTGATATACTAGCCATAGCATCTGGGGTGGCGGAGGAACTGAAGGAGATTCACATTAGGCATGAAACTGTGTTGGCTAGACTGCTGGGTCTGATGGCTGATAAATCCCTAGGGCTCGAAGGTCTGCATCCCGGGGCACTTATGGAAGTGGATCTAGCATTCGAGGATTCTTTGGTGATTATTTTCCACGCTTGTATATCTTCAGGATCAGTACCTGCGCATTGGAGGGTAGCTACTGTTGTCCCATTATTTAATACGGGCGTCTGGGAGAAAACAGGGAATTATAGGCCTGTTAGCCTGACATCGGTGGTGGGGAAGATGCTGGAGTCAATAACAAACGATGAATTAGCGGCTCATTTGGAAAGCAGTTGAGGGAGTCGTCCGAGTCAGCATGGATTTACGAAGGGGAAATCATGCTTGAAGGGGAAGGGGAAATCATGCATCTTCTGGAATATTTTGAGGATGTAACTAGGAAAATGGACAAGTCGAGAGTCAGTGGATGTAGTGTACCTGGACTTTCAGAAAGCATTTGATAAGGTCCCACATATGACATTAGTGGGAAAAATTAGAGCACATGATATTGGGGGTAGTGTGCTGACATGGATAGAAAATTAGTTGGCAGACATGTGGCAAAGGGTAGGAATAAACGGGACTCTTTCAGAATGGCAGGCAGTGACGAGTGTTGGCCGCAAGGCTCGTTGCAGGGACCGTAGCTATTTACAATATATATTAATGATTTGGGAGTGGGGATTAAAAGTAACATTAGCAAATTTGCAGATGACATAAACCTGGGTGGCATGTAAACTGTGAGGAAGATGTTATGAGGAAGCAGGATGAGTTGGCGAGGTGGCGTGCGTGGGCATATGCATGGCAAATGCAGTTTAATGTGGATAAAATCTGATGTTTTCCACTTTGATGGCAAAAACAGGAAGGCAGTTTATTATCTAAATTGTGTCAAGTTTGGAAAAGGGGGACTATAACGGGATCTGGGGGTTCTTGTTCATCAGTCACTGAAAGCAGGAATGCGGGTACAGCAGGCAGTGAACCAAGCGAATGGCATGTTGGCCTTCACAACAAGAGGAGTTTTGGAGCAAAGAGATTATTCTGCAGTTGCATAGGGGCCTAGTGAGACCACACCAGTTTTAGTCTCCAAACTTGAGGAAGAACCTTTTTGCTATTGAAGGAGTTCAGCGTAGGTTCTCGAGGTTAAATCCCGGGAAGGCAGGACTGCCATATGTTGATAGATTGGAGCGGCTGGGCTTGTATACTCTGAAATTTAGAAGTATAAGATGGGATCGTAGGAGAAACATATACGATTATTGATGGTTTGGACACGCTAGAGGCAGGAATGTCCAGAATCAGGGGACGTAGTTTAAGAAACATAGAAACATAGAAACATAGAAATTAGGTGCAGGAGTAGGCCATTCGGCCCTTCGAGCCTGCACCGCCATTCAATATGATCACGGCTGATCATCCAACTCAGTATCCCGTACCTGCCTTCTCTCCATACCCCCTGATCCCCTTAGCCACAAGGGCCACATCTAACTCCCTCTTAAATATAGCCAATGAACTAGCCTCAACTACCCTCTGTGGCAGAGAGTTCCAGAGATTCACCACTCTCTGTGTGAAAAAAGTTCTTCTCATGTCGGTTTTAAAGGATTTCCCCTTTATCCTTAAGCTGTGACCCCTTGTCCTGGACTTCCCTAACATCGGGAACAATCTTCCTGCATCTAGCCTGTCCAACCCCTTAAGAATTTTGTAAGTTTCTATAAGATACCCTCTCAATCTTCTAAATTCTAGAGAGTATAAACCAATCTTTTATCCCGTCTTTCTTCATAAGACAGTCCTGACATCCCAGGAATCAGTCTGGTGAACCGTCTCTGCACTCCCTCTATGGCAATAATGTCCTTCCAATAATGTCCAATAATAAGTGGTAGCCCGTTTGGAACGGAGTCGAAGAACGACATTTTCACACAGACAGTTGTGAGTGTGACATAATTAGATAGAAACTTTAGGGAGAGCGGAATTAAGGGATATGGTGAGAAGTTGGTAAACGGGTACTGATTGTGAATGATCAGCTGTGATCACATTGAATGACGGTTCTAGGCTGAAGGGCCTGCACCTACCGTCTACTGTCTATTGATCAGACTGATTCCTGGGATGTCAGGACTGTCTTGTGAAGAAAGACTGGATAGACTTGGGTTTATACTCTCTAGAATTTAGGAGATTGAGATGGGATCTTATAGAAACTTACAAAATTCTTAAGGGGTTGGACAGGCTAGATGCAGGAAGATTGTTCCCGATGTTGGGGAAGTCCAGGACAAGGGGTCACAGCTTAAGGATAAGGTGGAAATTCTTTAAAACCAGAGATGAGAAGAACTTTTTTCACACAGAGAGTGGTGAATCTCTGGAACTCTCTGCCACAGAGGGTAGTTGAGGCCAGTTCATTTGCTATATTTAAGAGGGAGTTAGATGTGGCCCTTGTGGCTAAGGGGATCAGGGCGTATGGAGAGAAGGCAGGTACAGGATACTGAGTTGGATGATCAGCCATGATCATATTGAATGGCGGTGCATGCTCGAAGGGCCGAATGGCCTCTATTCCTGCACCTAATTTCTATGTTTCTATGTTTCTATGACCTTCCAAATGTATCGCCAAATTAACCTTCGCTGAGGTACACGGACATTAAAACATTAAAATAGTTCGAGGGAGAAGGAGAGGTGGGAAGATAAAGGGGAGTGAGGGGGAGTGGGGGAGACAAGGAGATAAGTAGGGGAGAGGGAGCGAAGGAGGAGAGAGAACGGGTGATGAGAGAAGTAGAGTGAGAGGGGGGAGGGGGTGGGTAGAAAAGCAGAGAGAGGGGGCAGAGTGGGGAGAGAGTGGGGAGAGTGATGGCGCATCCCAGGGTACTTAAGGAGGTAGCTCAGGAAATCGTGGACGCAGTGGTGATCATTTTCCAAACCTCTATAGATTCAGGATCAGTACCTGTGGATTGGAAGGAAGCTAATTTTATCCTACCCTTTAATCTGAGAGAAAACAGAGAATTATAGACCAGTTACCCGGACATCGGTGGTGGGGAAGATGTTGGAGTAGATAATAAAATTAGAAGTAGCGGCACATATGGATAACAGTAGTCCGATTAACGGAGGAGAAATCATGCTTGACTAAACTTCTGAAAACGTTTGAGGGTGTGACCAGGATAATGGACAAGGGAGAGCCAGTGGATGTAGTGTAACTTAACTTTCAGAAAGCATTTGATAAGGTCCCCATAGGAGATTAGTGGGGAAAATGAGAGCACATGGTATTGGGGGTAGCGTGCTGACGGATAGGAAATTGGTTGGCAGGCAGGAACAAAGGGTAGGAATTATCGGGTATCTTTCAGAGCGCAGGCAGTGACTAGTGGGATACCGCAAGGCTCAGTGCTGGAACCGCAGTGATTTACAATACATGTTATTGATTTGGAAGAAATTATTAAAAGTAACATTAGCAAATTTGCAGATGACACAGAGCTAGGTGGCAGTGTAAACTGCGTGGAGGATGCTATGAGGGTGCAGGGTAAGTTGGACAGGTTGGGTGAGTGGGCAGATGCATGGCGGATGCAGTTTAATATGAATAAATGTGAGGTTATCCACTTTCGTGGCAACAACAGGAAGGCAGATTATTATCTAAATGGTATCAAGTTGGGAAAAGGCGAAGTACAACGGGATCTTCGCCTTTTCAAACAAGAGGACATGACTTCAGAATTACGGGACAGAAGTTTAGGGGTAACATGAGGGGGAACTTCTTTACTCAGAGAGTGGTAGCGGTGTGGAATGAGCTTCCAGTGGAAGTGGTGGAGGTAGGTTCATTGGTATCATTTAAAAATAAACTGGATAGGCATATGGATGAGAAGGGAATGGAGGGTTATGGTATGAGTACAGGCAGGTGGGACTAAGGGAAAAAAAGTTGCTCGGCACGGACTTGTAGGGCCGAGATGGCCTGTTTCCGTGCTGTAATTGTTATATGGTTATATGGTTATATGATCTGGGAGCGTCCTTGTTCATCGGTCACTGAAAGTAAGCATGCGGGTACAGCAGGCAGTGAAGAAATGAATGGCTGAGAGAAAACAGAATTATAGACCAGTTACCCTGACATCGGTGGTGGGGAAGATGCTGGAGTCAATAACAGAAGATGAAATAGCGGCACATTTGGATAGCAGTAGCAGGATCCGTCCGATTTACGGAGGGGAAATCCTGCTTGACTATACTTTTTTGAGGATATAACCATGATAATTGACAAGGTAGATCCATTGGATGTGTTGTACCTGTTTTTTTAAGAAGAATTTGATAAGGTCTCTATATGAGATTGGTGGGCAAAATTAGAGCATATGCTATTGGGGGTAAGGTGCGGACATGGATATAACATTGGTTGGCAGACAGGAAATAAAATGCCCCTTTCATAATGGCAGGCAGTGACTAGTGTGGTGCCGCTAGCCGCGGTGCTGGGACTGCAGCTATTTGCAATATACATTAATGCTTTGTATGAAGGAATTTAAAATAACATCAGCAAATTTGCAGATGACACAAAGCTGGGTGGCAGTGTGAACTGTGAGGAGGATGCTGTGAGAATGCAGGGTGGACTTGGACAGGTTGGAGGAGTGGGCAGATGCATGGCAGATGCAGTTTAATGTGGATAAATGTGAGTTTATCCACTTTGGTAGCAAAAACAAGAAGGCAGATTACTATCTAAATGGTGTCAAGTTGGGAAAAGGGGAAGTACAACGGGATCTGGGGGTCCTTGTTCATCAGTCGCTTAAAGTGAGCATGCAGGTACAGGAGGCAGTGAAGAAAGGAATGGCATATGGGCCTTCATAACAGGAGAGGTTGAGTATATTAGCAAATCGGTCCTACTGCAGTTGCACAGGGCCTCAGTGAGACCACACCTGGAGTATGTGTGCTGTTTTGGTCTACAAACTTGATGAATGACATTCTTGCTATTGAGAGAGTGCAGGGTAATGCACGGGATGCTGGAACTGGCATATGTTGATAGAGGCTGGACTGGTTTGCTCTGGAATTTAGAAGGATGAGAGGGTGTCTTATTGAAACATGTAAGATTATTAAGGGTTTGGACGCGCTGGAGTTGTGAGGGTGTGAAGTTCTCTGCCTCAAGGGGCGATGGGAGAGAGTTACATAGATATTGTAGGGATAGAAACATAGAAACATAGAAAATAGGTGCAGGAGTAGGCCATTCGGCCCTTCGAGCCTGCACCGCCATTCAACATGATCATGGCTGATCAACCCTCAGTATCCTGTACCTGCCTTCTCTCCATACCCCCTTTAGCCCTTTAGCCACATTTAACTCCCTCTTAAATATAGCCAATGAACTGGCCTCAACTACATTCTGTGGCAGAGAATTCCAGAGATTCACCACTTTCTGTGTAAAAAAAAATGTTTTTCTCATCTCAGTCCTATAAGATTTCCCCTTTATCCTTAAACTGTGACCCCCTGTTCTGGACTTCCCCAACATCGGGAGTAATCTTTCTGCATCTAGCCTGTCCAACCCCTTAAGAATTTTGTAAGTTTCTATAAGATCCAGAGTTAATGGCTATGCAGAGGAGGCTGGAACGGGGTACTGATCGTGGATTATCAGCCATGATCACATTCAATGGTGGAGCTAGCTGGAAGGGCGGAATAGCTTACTCCTCTATTGTCTATTGATCTTGAAAACGTATTGCCATATGTACCTGCGCAGAGGTACACGGGAATTAAAACATTAAAAGTGAGCGAGGGAGTAGAAGAGAGAAGAGAGGGGGAGACAGCGGATGGCGGACATTGGGGTGGGGGAAGATATGGGGAGAGCGAGAAAAGAAATGTGAGTGGGGAGGAGATAAAGGGGAGTGAGCGGAGAGAGCGGGGGAGTTGGGAGATATAGAAAGTAGGAGGGAGAGGGAGAGAAGGAGGAGAAATAAAGCGTGATGAGAGAAGGAGCGTGAGAGGGAAAGATACATTGGGGGCGAGGGTAGAGAAGGGAGAGAGTGGGGAGAGTGAACGGCTGAGGGAGCAGAAAGATAGGAGGAAGGAGTCCCAGGGTCACACGACCTGCAAAAAGGCCATTCGGCCCAACCTGCCACCGCTACAAACATGCCCCATCTACACGAGTCCCACCTGCCTGCCTCTGACCCAAATACAATCTAAACCTGTTCTATCCAACCACCTTTGTAAATGTTTCTTAACAGGTGAAATCGAGATGGGGTGAGGTCAGGGACAGCGTGAGGACAGGATGGGAGAAAATGGTGATGTTTGTTGGATGAACTCTCAGGGTGAACATGTTAGTGATTTTTTGTGAAATATCCAAACATTGTGTTGGCAAAACATCAACCAGATAAGAACTATGGTCAGCTCAGCAAAATCATTCATGCTGCCTTATCTATCTACAGCTGGCCCTTCAGCCCATCGATCACCATTCACTTCAGTTTAGCCGAGAGATACAACGCGGAAACATGTCCTTCGGTCCACCTAGTCCATGGTCGAGCCCGTATCTTTGGCGCTGATGCACCCACTCCCCCTTCTCTCCATCCCTCTATATAGGGGAGAAACGGAGGGAAGGAGAAAGGAAGAGGGTTAAGAGAAGAGAAAATAGAAGAGGGGGTGGGAGAAACTGACGGACGGAGGGAAGAAATGGTGGCGAGGGAGAGAGGGGGGAGAGAGGAAGAAAAGGAAGGAGACGGGTGGAGAGATGTACGTAGTGATGGGGAATGGGCTTATAGGGAGTAGGGAGGAGATGTAGAGAGCGAGCGGGACGGAAGGAAGGCGAGAGCGAGTGGGGAGAGAGGGTAAGAGAGAATGAGAGAGGGCGAGGGAGATGGTAGAGTGGGAGAGAGATAGAGGGGAGAGGGAGGGGTTGAAGGAGGAAGAAATGGCGGAAAGGAAAAAGAGAGACGTAATCTTGCGTGAGACGGTTGTTGACTGCTTACCCTATTGACCACTCTCAATAAATCATGAAGGGCAGACAGAGAGGCAGACAGAGATATAGGGTGGGAGGGGAGGGCGGCAGGAACTGAGATAGGGGACAGAGGGAAGGAGAGATTTGGGGGAGGGGGACATGGGGATTGACGGTAAAAAGAGAGAGGGAAGGAGTTAGAGGAGAGAGGGAGAGTAGACATAATTTGATGGGGAATGGAGGAAGGAGAAGGGCGAGCGAGGGACAGAGAGGACGGAGAGAGGAAGGTAAATACGTAGTGGTATTAAAGCGGGTGCGGGAGAGGTGTGAAGGTGTGATAGATTTAGGGATGGAGAAAGGAGGCATGGGAGAGTAGGGGGGAGATGGAAGGAAAGATGGAATGAGACGGAGATCGGAAGAGAGAGGGAGAGAGAGGGAGAGAAAGATTGGAGAGAGTGTGAGAGAAGGGGAGGGGGAGAGAGGTGGAGGAGGGAGAGGAAGGGAAAGAGAAGAAGTGGCAAAGTAAGAACAAGCTAATTGTTCTGCTTCTAATCCCTCGTCATAGCATGCAGGGAGAGAGGGGGAGAACGGGAGAAGGGTGACGAGGGAGTGAGCAGTTGAAGGATATGCGAGGGAGTAAATGGTGGACCGGGGGGGGGGGATGGAGAGAGGGAAGAGAGGGATGGGGGGAAACAGGGGGAGAGAGGATGGCGATGATGAAGAGATGGAAGGGGAGTGGGACGGAGAGAGAATAGGAAAACGTGGAGAGAAAGTGACGGAGAGAGGGACGGGGAGTTGGCAAGGGGCGGAGAGAGGGGGGAGAGGACGAGAGGGAATGAGACAGGGGGTAACGGAGAGAGGGTGTGTAGTTGGGGAGAAGCTGCAATGGGGAGTAGGAGGAAGTGGATGGAAAGAGGGTGATAGAGAGAGTGAGACAGGGAACGAGAGACAAAAGACAATAGACAATAGACATTAGACAATAGTTGCAGGAGTAGGCCATTCGGCCCTTCGAGCCAGCACAACCATTCAGTGTGATCGTGGTTGATCATCCCCAATCAGTATCCCGTTCCTGCCTTCCACCCATATCCCCCGACTCCGCTCATTTTAAGTCCTATCCAGCTCTCTCTTGAAAGTATCCAGAGAACAATATCCAGAGACAGGGAGAGAGGAGAGAGAGAGAGATAAGAGAGAGAGAGAGGAGAGAGAGAGTGGGAGAGAGAGAGGGAAAGAGAGATGGAGAGAGAGAGAGAGAGAGAGAAAAGAGGGAGAGAGAGAGGAGAGAAGAGAGAATGAAGAGAGGGATTGCGAGGTGGGAGAGGGCAGAAATGGGACCCGCGTCGGGGTTTAAAGGAGGGAGAGAAGTATTCTGACAATGGGCCTTGCACCGCTGTCATCATATCATACCTGCGTAGGCAGGAGAGGGATTCTGAGAGTGGAAGAGGGAGAGTGAAAGAGGGAGGGGAGAGAGTGAACGAGAGGGAGAGAGAGAGAGTGAAGGGGAGAGTGAAAGAGAGAGGGGAGAGAGTGAAGGGGAGAGAGGGGGAAAGATGAATAGAGGGAAGGAGAGAGAGAGAGCATCACTATCAACAAATTAGAGAGAGTACAGAGGAGATTTACTAGAATGTTGCCTGGGTTTCAACAACTAAGTTACAGAGATAGGTTGAATAAGTTAGGTCTTTATTCTCTGGAGCGCAGAAGGTTAAGGCGGGACTTGATAGAGGTCTTTAAAATGATGAGAGGGATAGACAGAGTTGATGTGGACAAGCTTTTCCCACTGAGAGTAGGGAAGATTCAAACAAGAGGACATGACTTCAGAATTAAGGGACAGAAGATTGGGGGTAACATGAGGGGGAACTTCTTTACTCAGAGAGTGGTAGCGGTGTGGAATGAGCTCCCAGTGGAAGTGGTGGAGGCAGGTTCGTTGGTATCATTTAAAAATAAATTGGATAGGCATATGGATGAGAAGGGAATGGAGGGTTATGGTATGAGTGCAGGCAGGTGGGACTAAGGGAAAAAAGTTGTTCGGCACGGACTTGTAGGGCCGAGATGGCCTGTTTCCGTGCTGTAATTGTTATATGGTTATATGGTTATATGTCCGCCTCTCCTCCCCTCTCCGCCTCTCCCTCAGCCTATCTCTCCTACCTTCTCTTCTCTCCCTCCTTCTCTTTCTCCATCCTTCCCCGTCCCCCCTTTACATCTCTCTCCCTCCCTCCCCTCTCCCTCACCCTCTCTCCCATTTCTCTCCCTCTCTCATTACTCGCATTTCTCGCGCCCCCTCTCCTGCCCTCTCTCTTCAGCCCTCTCCCCCTCTCGTTTCCTCTCTTTTCCTCTCCCTCCAAGCGACGGAGAGAAAGGCGAAGGAGAGCGGGTGAGTGAGGGGGAGAGACGGGGAAAGAGGAATAGAGGGAATGAGAGAGTGTGCTAGGGAGGGTGGGAGAGTGGATGAGGGTGAGACGGGATTAGGAATGGAGACGGGGCAGGGGACAGTAGGACAGAGAGGGAAGGAGAGAGGCTGAGGGAAGGAGAGATTGAAGGAACGAGCGTTTGAGCTAGAGGGGGGAGAGGGAGAGCGACAGGGATGGAAGGAGAGAGGTGATAAAGGAGTGACAGGGAGGGAAGGAGAAAGTGTGGGAGGGAGAGAAGAAAGGACGTTTGGGGACGATAGCAGAAATGTTCTGACTGTCTACTCCATCTACCCCTCATAGTATCATACAGGGAGAGGGGAGAGTGTGAATGCGAGGGAGAGGGTGGCAATGGGAGATAAGGTGGGCAGTATGGATGGAGAGAGAGAGAAGGAGAGGGGAGAAAGAGAAGGAGGGAGATAGGCGGTGAGGGGGGAGGGAAGGAGAGAGGAAAGGAGAGAGATAAGGGAAGAGTGAAGTGGAGAGGGTGTGGGTAGAAAGTGGTGGAGGGCAGAAGAGGTTTCGAGGAAGAGAGAGGGGGAGAGAGGAAGAAGGGAAAGGGGTTGTGGTGGGAGAGAGGGAGAGGGGGTGAAAGGGAGGGAGGTAGGGATGGAGAGAAGGGCTAAAAGAGGGAGGATGAAGGATGAAGATAAGGGAAGAGAGAGGAAAGGATTGAGAGAGGGGGAGAGGGAGATTGGGGAGTAAGTGATGGAGAGATGACGAGTGAGGGAAAGAGGGGGAGAGAGGAAGAGGGAGGCCAACTAGAGGGTGGCCAATGATCTGCCAGTGCTACACGTGTGGAATTATAAATAGTGTGGGGGTGGTGGTGGTGGTGACAAATTGGGATTATAAGATGGTGTAAAAGGGGAAGTGAGTACAAGAAAAGTTGCAAAAGACTCCCGAAAGTTGGAGAAGGGATAAGAGAGTAAGGCCAGAGCGAATAGTGAACGTTGGAAGAGGGGAGGTGAATACCGAAGTCAAAGTGTGGCGTATGAATGCGCGAACTAAAATAAATAAAGTGGATGAGCTTGAGGCTGAGTTAGAAATTGTCAAGCATGAAGTTGTGGGAATTACAGAGCTATGGGTGCAAGAGGTCCAGGGCTGGGAAATGAATATCCAAGGTTAAACGTCCAATTGAAAAGACAGGCAGGTGGGCAGAGGTGGTGGGGGAGCTCTGTTGGTGAAGAATGAAATTCAGTCCCTTGCGAGGGGTGGCATAGAATCAGGAGATGTAGAGTCAGTATGGGCGGAATGGAGACATGGTCATGGTAAGAAGATCCTAAAGGGAGTTATCTACAGGCCCACATCAGTAACCTGGATATACGGTGCAAGTTGAATCAAGAGTTAAAATTGGCATGTCGCAAAAGGTAATGCTACTGTTATTATGGGAGATTCCAACATGCAGGTAAACTGGGAAAATCAGGGTGGAACTGGACCCCAAGAAAGGGAGTTTGTGGAGTGCCTCCGTGATGGATTCTTAGAGCAGCTTGTATTGGAGACTACCAGGGAGAAAGCAGTTCTGGACAGTGTTGTATAATGAAGGGGATTTGATAAGGGAATTCGGGGTAAAGGTGTCATTAGGAGGTAGAGACCATAATATGGCAAGGATTAGTCTACAATCTGAGAGGGATGAGGATAAATCGAAGGGGTCGGTATTACAGTTGAGCAAAGGGGATTAAGGAGCCATGAGGGAGGAGTTGGCCAAAATTGACTGGAAAGATACTCTACTGCAGGAGTGGAGGGAGTGCAGAGAAGGTTCACCAGACTGATTCCTGGGATGTCAGGACTGTCTTATGAAGAAAGACTGGATAGACTTGGTTTATACTCTCTAGAATTTAGGAGATTGAGAGGGGATCTTATAGAAACTTACAAAATTCTTAAGGGGTTGGACAGGCTAGATGCAGGAAGATTGTTCCCGATGTTGGGGAGTCCAGGACAAGGGGTCACAGCTTAAGGATCAGGGGGAAATCCTTTAAAACCGAGATGAGGAGAACTTTTTCACACAGAGAGTGGTGAATCTCTGGAACTCTCTGCCACAGAGGGTAGTTGAGGCCAGTTCATTGGCTATATTTAAGAGGGAGTTAGATGTGGCCCTTGTGGCCAAGGGGATCAGAAGGTATGGAGAGAAGGCAGGTACGGGATACTGAGTTGGATGATCAGCCATGATCATATTGAATGGCGGTGCAGGCTCGAAGGGCCGAATGGCCTCTACTCCTGCACCTAATTTCTATGTGTCTATGTTTCTATGTTTCTAGCAGGGATGGCAGTGGAACATCAATGGCAGGTATTTCTGGGAATAATACATCAGGTGCAGGATCAGTTAATTCCAAACAGGACGAAAGGTTCCAATGGGAGTAAGTGGCAACCATGGCTGAGAAGGGTAGTCAGGGACAGTAGAAAAATAAAAGAGAAGAAACATAACATATCCAAGATGAGAGGGAATCCAGAGGATTGGGTAACTTTTATAGAGCAACAGAAGATAACTAAAAAGGCAATACGGGTAGAAAAGACGAGGTACGAAGGTAGCAAGCCAAGAATATAAAGGTGGATAGTAAAAGCTTCTTTGGGTATGTGAGGAGAAAAAGCTCGTTAAGGTCAAAGTTGGACCCATGAAGACTGAAAAGGGTGAATTTATTATGGGGAGCAATAAAATGGCAGATGAGTTGTTCCAAGCTGACCTTTGATCCGTTTTCTCTGAGGAGGACACAGACACACCTTCCTGATGTGTCTGCCAGATGATCTAGGGTGGCGGAGGAACTGAAGGAGATTCACATTAGGCAGGAAATGGTGTTGGGTAGACTGTTGGGACTGAAGGCTGATAAATCACTAGGGTCTGATGGTCTGCATCCCAGGGTACTTAAGGAAGTGGCTCTAGAAATCGTGGACACATTGGTGATAATTTTCCCATGTTCTATAGATTGTGGATCAGTTCCTGTGCATTGAAGGGTAGCTAATGTTGTCCCACTCTTGCAGAAGGGCTGCTGACAAAAATCAGGGAATTATAGACCAGTTAGCCTGACATCGGTGGTGGGGAAGTTGCTAGAGTTAATAATATAAGATTAAATAGCGGCACATTTGGGGAGCAGGAGCAGGATCGGTAGGAGTCAGCATGGATTTACGAAGGGGAGATCATGCTTGATAAATCTTCTGGCATTTTTGGAGGATGTAACCAGGATAATGCACAAGGGAGCGCCAGAGCATATAGTGTACCTGGACATTCAAAAATCATTTAATAATGTCCCACATAGGACAATAGTCGTCCCCCATAGGAGATTAGTGGGCAAAATGAGAGCACATGGTATTGGGGGTAGAATGCTGGCATGGATAGAAAATTGGTCGTCAGACAGGAAACATAGAGTAGGAATTAACTGGTCCCTTTCAGAATGGCAGGCAGTGACTAGTGGGGTACCGCAAGGTTCGGTGTTGGAACGGCAGCTATTTTATTTACAATATATATCAACGATTTGGAAGAAATTATCGAATGTAACATTGGCAAATTTGCAGATGACACAAAGCTGGGTGGCAGTGTAAACTGTGAGGAGGATGCTATGAGGATGCAGGGTGATTTGGACAGGTTGGGTGAGTGGGCAGATGCATGGCAGATGCAGTTTAATGTGAATAAATGTGAAGTTATCCACTTTCGTGGTAAAAACAGGAAGGCAGATTGTTATCTAAATGGTGTCAAGTTGGGGAAAAGGGGAGTACTGCGGGATATGGGGACTTGTTCAACAGTCACTGAAAGTAAGCATGCGGGTACAGCATGCAGTGAAGAAAGGAATGGCATGTTGGCCTTCATAACAAGAGCAGTTGAGTATAGGAGCAAATAGGTCCTCCCGCAGTCGCACAGGGCCATAGTGAGACCTCGCCTGGAGTATTGTGTGTAGTTTTGGTCTCCAAACACGAGGGAGGACATTTGTGCTATGAAGCGAGTGGGTTCGCGAGGTTAATTCGCGGGATGGAGGAACTATCATATGGCCGGCTGGGCTTGTACACTCTAGAACTTAGAAGGACGAGAGAGTATCTTATTGAAACATGTAAGATTGTCAAGGGTTTGGACACGCTCGAGGCAGGAAACATGTCCCCAATGTTGGGTGATACAAGAAGCAGGGGCTATAGTTTAAGAATAAGTGTAAGCCATTTAGAAAGGAGATGAAGAAAAACGTTTTCATACAGACAGTTGTGAGGGTGTGGAATCCTCTGTCTCGGAGGTCGGTGAGAGAGAGATAGATCGATCTTTTAGGGGGAGCGGTGTTAAGGGATATGGAGAGAAGGCAGAAACGGCGTACTGATTGTGGAAAATCAGTCATGATCAAATTGAATGGCGGTGCTGGCGGGAAGGGGCCGAATGTCCTACTCCTGCACCAATTGTCTATTGTCCGTTGTCTATTGATCTTCAAAATGTATTGGCAAATATATCTTCGCCAGGTACACGGAAAATAAATTAAAAGAAAGCGATGGAGAAGAAGCGAGAGGGGATGAAAGCGGATGGTGGAGATGCGGGTGGAGGGAGAAATTGGGAGAGTGAGAGAAGAAATGCGAGAGGGGAGGAGATAAAGGGGAGTGAGGGGGAGAGAGGGGGAGATGGGGGTAACAATCGAGACCGGGAAAGAAGTAGAAGGGTGAGGGAGAGAAGGGGGTGAGAAATTGTGATAGAAACATAGAAATTAGGTGCAGGAGTAGGCCATTCTGCCCTTCGAGCCTGCACCGCCATTTAATATGATCATGGCTGATCATCCAACTCAGTATCCCGTACCTGCCTTCCCTCCATACCCTCTGATCCCCTTGGCCACAAGGGCCACATCTAACTCCCTCTTAAATATAGCCAATGAACTGGCCTCAACTACCCTCTGTGGCAGAGAGTTCCAGAGATTCACCACTCTCTGTGTGAAAAAAGTTCTCCTCATCTCGGTTTTAAAGGATTTCCCCCTTATCCTTAAGCTGTGGACCCCTTGTCCTGGACTTCCCCAACATCGGGAGCAATCTTCCTGCATCTAGCCTGTCCAACCCCTTAAGAATTTTGTAAGTTTCTATAAGATCCCCTCTCAATCTCCTAAATTCTAGAGAGTATAAACCAAGTCTATCCAGTCTTTCTTCATTAGACAGTCCTGACATCCCAGGAATCAGTCTGGTGAACCTTCTCTGCACTCCCTCTATGGCAATAATGTCCTTCCTCAGATTTGGAGACCAAAACTGCACGCAATACTCCAGGTGTGGTCTCACCAAGACCCTGTACAACTGCAGCAGAACCTCCCTGCTCCTATACTCAAATCCTCTTGCTATGAAAGCCAACATACCATTCGCTTTCTTTACTGCCTGCTGCACCTGCATGCCTACCTTCAATGACTGGTGTACCATGACACCCAGGTCTCGCTGCATGAGAGAAGAAGAGTGAGAGGGGCGAAAGAAGGGGGGAGAGAGCGGGCAGAGTGGGGAGAGTGGAAGAGTGAGGGCGCAGAGATAGCGGAAGTCCCAGTCACAAGGCGTGCAAACAGGCCATTCGACCCAACCTTCCCACAGCGACCAACATGCCCCAACTCCGCGAGTCCCACCTGCCCACCATTGACCCAACAACCTCCTAAACATGTCCTATCCAAGCACCTGTGTAAATGTTTCTTAACGGTTGAAATCGAGAGGGGAGAGAGGTAAGGGACAGCGTCGGGTCAGGAATGGGGCAGATAGTACTGTTTGTTGGATAAACTCTAAGGGTAAACATGTTAATGATTTCTTGTGAAATATCCAAACTTTGTGTTGGTAGAAATATTCCACCAGATAAGAGTTATAATCAGCTCAGCGAAATCATTCATGTTGCCTGATCAATCTACAGCTGGCCATTCAACCCATCGAGTCATTGTCGACCATCGATCACACATTCACTCCAGTTTAGCTGAGAGATAAAAACATAGACACATAGAAAATAGGCGCAGGAATAGGCCATTAGGCCCTTCGAGCCTGCACCGCCATTCAATATGATCATGGCAGGTCATCCAACTCAGTATCCTGTACCTGATCTCCATACCCCCTAATCCCTTTCGTCACAAGGGCCACATCTAACTCCCTCTTAAATATAGCCAAATGAACTGTGGCCTCAACTACCTTCTGTGGCAGAGAGTTCCAGAGATTCACCACTCTCTGTGTAAAACATGTTTTTCTCATCTCGGTCCTAAAAGATTTCCCCTTTATCCTTAAACTGTGACCCCTTGTGCTGGACTTCCCCAACATCGGGAATAATCTTCCTGCATCTAGCCTGTCCAACCCCTGAAGAATTTTTGTAAGTTTCTATATGATCCCCCCTCAATCTTCTAAATTCTAGCGAGTACAAGCCGAGTCTATCCAGTCTTTCTTCATATGAAAGTCCTGACATCCCAGAAATCAGTCTGGTGAACCTTCTCTGTACTCCCTCTATGGCAAGAATGTCTTTCCTCAGATTAGGAGACCAAAACTGTACGCAACACTCCAGACGTAGTCTCACCAGGACCCTGTACAACTGCAGTAGAACCTCCCTGATCCTATACTCAAATCCTTTTGCTATGAATGCGAACATACCATCTCCTTTCTTCACTGCCTGCTGCACCTGCATGCCTACTTTGTACAATGACACCCAGGTCTCGTTGCATATCCCCTTTTCCTAATCGGCCACCATTCAGACAATAGTCTACTTTCCTGTTTTTGCCACCAAAGTGGACAACCTCACATTTATCCACATTATACTGCATCTGCCATGCATTTGCCCACTCACCCAGCCTATCCAAGTCACCTTGTAGCCTCCTAGCATCCTCCTCACAGCTAACACTGCCCCCCAGCTTTGTGACATCCGCACACCTGGAGATGTTGCATTCAATTCCCTCGTCCAAATGATTGATATATATATTGTAAATGGCTGGGGTCCCAGCACTGAGCCTTGCGGTACCCCACTAGTCACTGCCTGCCATTCTGAAAAGGACCCGTTTACTCCTACTCTTTTCTTCCTGTTTGCCAACGAGTTCTCTATCTCAATACTGGATCCTCAATACCGTGTTCTTTAAGTTTGTAAACTGATCTCTTATGTGGGACTTTGACGAAAGCCTTCTGAAAGTCCATATATAACACACCCACTGGTTCTCCCTTATCCACTCTACTAGTTACATCCTCGAAAAATTCGATAAGAGTCGTCAGACATGATTTACCTTTCTTAAGTCCCTGCTGACTTTGTCCAATGATTTCACCACTTTCCAAATGTGCTGCTATCCCATCTTTAATAACTGATTCTAGCAATTTCCAAACTGTCGATGTCAGACTAACTGTTCTGTAATTCCCCGCTTTCTCTCTGACTCCCTTTTTAAACAGTGGAGTTACATTAGCTACCCTCCAATCCTCAGGAACTACTCCGGAATCTAAAGAGTTTAGAAAAATTATCACTAATGCATCCACTATTTCTGGGGCTACTTCCTTAAATACTCTGGGATGCAGCCTATCTGGCCCTGGGGATTTGTCGGCCTTTAATCCATTCAAATTACCTAACACTACTTCCCGGCTAACCTGGATTTCACTCAGTTCCTACATCTCATTTGACCCCCGGTCCCCTGCTTTTCCGTCAGATTATTTATGTCTTCCTTTGTGAAGACAGAACCAAAGTAGTTATTCAATTGGTCTGTCATGTCCTTGTTCCCCATGATCAATTCACCTGTTTCTGACTGCAAGGGACCTATGTTTGTTTTAACTAATCTTTTTCTCTTCACATATCTATAAAAACGTTTGCAGTCAGTATTTATGTTCCCTGCTAGTTTTCTTTCATAATCTTTTTCCCTTTCCTAATTCAGCCCTTTGTCCTCCTCTGCTGGACTCTGAATTTATCCCAGTCCTCTGGTAGGCTGTTTTTTCAGGCTAATTTGTATGCCTCATCTTTTGTTATGATATCCCTGATTTCCCTTGTTATCCACGGATGCACTACCTTCCCTGATTTATTCTTTGCCAAACTGGGATGAAAAATGTTGTAGTTCATCCACGCAGTCTTTAAATGCCTTCCATTGAATATCCACCGTCAACCCTTTAAGAATCAATTGCCAGTCTATCTTGGCCAATTCACGTCTCATATCCTCAAAGTTACCTTTCTTTAAGTTCAAAACCCTTGTTTCTGAATTAATAATGTCACTCTTCATCCTAATGAAGAACTCAAACATATTATGGTCACTCTTGCCCAAGGAGCCACGCACAACAAGACTGCTAACTAACCCTTCCTCATTACTCAATACCTCTCTCGTTGGTTCCTCTACATGTTGGTTTAGAAAACTATCCCGCATACATTCCAAGAAATTATTTTCCTCAGCACCCTTGTCAATTTGATTCACCCAATCTATATGTAGATTGAAGTCACCCATTATAACTGTTTTCCCTTTGTTGCACGCATTTCTAATTTCCTGTTTGATGCCATCCCCAACTCCACCACTACTGTTAGGTGGCCTGTACACAACTCCCACTAGCATGTTCTGCCCCTTAGTGTTCCGCAGTTCTACCCATAAAGAGAGTAAAGGGATGGTAATGGCCGCCACAAATAACTGGAAAGGAAGCTCACAAAGGGATAGGAGAGTATGGCCATGTGTAATAGGGATCGATGTGAAAGGTGAGACGCGTAAGGAATTAAAAGTATTGTACATGGATGCGCGAAGTATAAGAAGTAAAGTAGATGAGCTTGAGGCTCAGTTAGAGGTTGGTAGTAATGACATTGTGGGGATTACTGAAACGTAGTTGCCGGAGGATCGGGCCTGGGATATTCAGGGTTATATATCCTATAGAAAGGACAGGTAGGTGGGCAGAGGGAGGTAGCTTTGCTGGTGAGGAATGGAATTCAGTCCCTTGCGAGGGAAGACATAGGGACTGACGAGGTAGAGTCACTGTGGATTGAGTTGAGGAATTGTAAAGGCAAGAAGACACTAATTGGTGTTATTTACAGACCCTCAAATAGTAGCCTGGATGTAGGGTGTAAGTTGCAGCAGGAGTTAAAACTGGCATGTAACAAAGGTAATGCCACTGTGGTGATGGGGCATTTCAATATGCAGGTAGACTGGGAAATCAGGTTGGTTCAGGACCCCAAGAAAGAGAGATTGCTGAATGCCTCCGAGATGGACTCTTCGAGCAGCTTGTGATGGAGCCGGCCTGAGGAAAGGCAATTCTGGATTTATTGTTGTCCAATGAACCAGATATGATAAGAGAATTCGAGGTAAAGGAACCGCTTGGAGGTAGTGATCATAATATGATTAGTTTTAATCTGCAATTTGAGAAGGAGAAGGTTAAATCGGAAGTGTCAGTGATGCAGTTGAATTTAGGGGACTAGGAAGGCATGATAGGGGAGCTGGCCAAAGTAGACTGGAAAGGGATCCTAGCTGGAATGACGGTGGAACAGCAATGGCAGGAATTTCTGGGCATAATCCGGAAGACGCAGGATCATTTCATTCCAAAAAGGAAGAAAGATTCTAAGGGGAGTAGGAGGCAACCGTGGCTGACAAGAGAAGTTAGTGATAGAATAAAACTAAAAGAAAAGATTATAACACAGCAAAGAGTAGCAGGAAGCCAGAGGATTGGGAAACTTTCACAGGACAACAGAAGGAAACAAAACGGGCAATACGGGCTGAAAATATGAAGTACGAGGGGAAGCTGGCCAGGAATATAAAGAAGGACAGTAAAAGCTTATTTAGATATGTTAAGGGAAAAAGAATAGCAAAGTCAAATGTGGGTCCCTTGAAGGCAGACACGGGTGACATTATTATGGGCAACAAGGTAATGGCAGAAGAGTTGAATAGGTACTTCGGATCTGTCTTCACTAAGGAAGACACAAACAATCTCCCAGATGTACTGGAGGACAGAGGACCCAAGGAGGTAGAGGAACTGAAAGACATTTTCATTAGGCGAGAAATAGTATTGGGTAGGCTAATGGGACTGAAGGATGATAAATCCCCTGGGCCTGATGGTCTGCATCACAGGGTCCTCAGGGAGGTGGCTGTGGAAATTGTGGACGTATTGGTGATCATTTTCCAATGTCCAATAGATTCAGGATCAGTCCCTGTGGATTGGAGGATAGCTAATGTTATCCCAAGAAAGGAGCGAGAGAGAAAATGGGGAATTACAGACCAGTTAAAGACTGCATGGATGAACTACAAAAATTGTTCATCCCAGTTTGGCAAAAGAATAAATCAGGGAAGGTAGTACATCCATGGATAACAAGGGAAATCAGGGATAGTATCAAAGCGAAGGATGATGCGTACAAATTAGCCAGAAAAAGCAGCATACCGGAGGACTGGGAGAAATTCAAAGACCAGCAGAGGAGGACAAAGGGCTTAATTAGGAAAGGAAAAATAGATTATGAAAGAAAACTGGCAGGGAACATAAAAACTGACTGCAAAAGTTTTTATAGTTATGTGAAAAGAAAGAGATTAGTTAAAACAAATGTAGGTCCCTTGCAGTCAGAAACAGGGGAGTTGATCATGGGGAACAAGGATATGGCGGACCAATTGAATAACTACTTTGGTTCCGTCTTCACTAAGGAAGACATAAATAATTTGCCGGAAATAGCAGGGGACCGCGGGTCAAAGGAGTTGGAGGAATTGAGTGAAATCCAGGTTAGCCGGGAAGTGGTGTTGGGTAAATTGAATGGATTAAAGGCCGATAAATCCCCAGGGCCAGATAGGCTGCATCCCAGAGTACTTAAGGAAGTAGCTCCAGAAATAGTGGATGCATTAGTAATAATCTTTCAAAACTCTTTAGATTCTGGAGTAGTTCCTGAAGATTGGCGGGTAGCAAACGTAACCCCACTTTTTAAGAAGGGAGGGAGAGAGAAAATGGGGAATTACAGACCAGTTAGTCTAACATCGGTAGTGGGGAAACTGCTAGAGTCAGTTATTAAAGATGGGATAGCAGCACATTTGGAAAGTGGTGAAATCATTGGACAAAGTCAGCATGGATTTACGAAAGATAAATCATGTCTGACGAATCTTATAGAATTTTTCGAGGATGTAACTAGTAGCGTGGATAGGGGAGAACCAGTGGATGTGGTGTATCTGGACTTCCAGAAGGCTTTCGACAAGGTCCCACATAAAAAATTAGTATACAAACTTAAAGCACAAGGCATTGGGGGTTCAGTATTGATGTGGATAGAGAACTGGCTGGCAAACAGGAAGCAAAGAGTAGGAGTAAACGGGTCCTTTTCACAATGGCAGGCAGTGACTAGTGGGGTACCCCAAGGCTCAGTACTGGGACCTCAGCTATTTACAATATATATTAATGATCTGGATGAGGGAATTGATGGCAATATCTCCAAGTTTGCGGATGACACTAAGCTGGGGGGCAGTGTTAGCTGTGAGGAGGATGCTAGGAGACTACAGGGTGACTTGGATAGGCTGGGTGAGTGGGCAAATGTTTGGCAGATGCAGTATAATGTGGATAAATGTGAGGTTATACATTTTGGTGGCAAAAACAGGAAAGCAGACTATTATCTAAATGGTGGCCGATTGGGAAAGGGGAAGATGCAGCGAGACCTGGGTGTCATGGTACACCAGTCATTGAAGGTAGGCATGCAGGTGCAGCAGGCAGTAAAGAAAGCGAATGGTATGTTAGCTTTCATTGCAAAAGGATTTGAGTATAGGAGCAGAGAGGTTCTACTGCAGTTGTACAGGGTCTTGGTGAGACCACACCTGGAGTATTGCATACAGTTTTGGTCTCCAAATCTGAGGAAGGACATTATTGCCATAGAGGGAGTGCAGAGACGGTTCACCAGACTGATTCCTGGGATGTCCGGACTGTCTTATGAAGAAAGACTGGATAGACTTGGTTTATACTCTCTAGAATTTAGAAGATTGAGAGGGGATCTTATAGAAACTTACAAAATTCTTAAGGGGTTGGACAGGCTAGATGCAGGAAGATTGTTCCCGATGTTAGGGAAGTCCAGGACAAGGGGTCACAGCTTAAGGATAAAGGGGAAATCCTTTAAAACCGAGATGAGAAGAACTTTTTTCACGCAGAGAGTGGTGAATCTCTGGAACTCTCTGCCACAGAGGGTAGTTGAGCCCACTTCATTGGCTATATTTAAGAGGGAGTTAGATGTGGCCCTTGTGGCTAAGGGGATCAGGGGGTATGGAGAGAAGGCAGGTACGGGATACTGAGTTGGATGATCAGCCATGATCATATTGAATGGCGGTGCAGGCTCGAAGTGCCGAATGGCCTACTCCTGCACCTAATTTCTATGTTTCTATGTTAGCCTGACTTCGGAGGTGGGAAAGACGTTGGAATCAATTATTAAAGAGATAATAATGGGACATTTGGATAGCAGTAAAAGGATTAGTCCAAGTCAATATGGATTTATGAAAGGGATATCATGCTTGAGTAATCTTCTGGAATGTTTTCAGGATGTGACAAGTAAAATGGATTAAGGGGTGCCAGTTGATGTAGTGTATCTAGTCTTTCAGAAAGCCTTTGATAAGGTCACACACGGCAGACTGGTGACTAAAATTAGAGCATATGGTATTGGGGTAGGGTGTTGACGTGGATAGAAAATTGGTTGGAAAACCGGAAGCCAAGTGTAGGAGTGAACGGGTTCTTTTCGGAATGGCAGGCAGTGGCGAGTGGAGTGCCGCAAGGCTCAGTGTTGGGGCCGCAACTGTTTACCATATATATTAATGATTTGGAAGAGGGAATTAGGAGCAACACTAGCAAGTTTGCGGATGACACAAAGCTGGGTTGCAGTGTGAACTGTGAAGAGGATGTTAAGAGGTTGCAGGGTGACCTGGACAGGTTGAGTGAGTGGGTAGATGCGTGGCAGATGCAGGATAATATAGATAAATGTGCGGTTACCCACTTTGGCGGTAAAAACAAGGGGGTGCATTATTATCTCAATGTGGTTAGGTTAGGTAAGGGGGGGGGGGGGTTGCAGCGAGACCTGAGTGGCCTTGTGCACCTGAGTGTCCTTGGTCACTGAAAGTTGGCCTACAGGTACAGCAGGCAGTGAAGAAAGCTAATGGAATGTTGGCATTCATAACAAGAGGAGTTCAGTATAGGAGTAAAGAGGTTCTTCTGCAGTTGTATAAGGCTCTGATGAGACCACACCTGGAGTATTGTGTACAGTGTTGGTCTCCTAATTTGAGGAAGGACATCGTTGTGATTGAGGCAGTGCAGCGTATGTTCACGAGATCGATCCCTGGGATGGCGGGACTGTCATATGAGGAAAGATTTAAAATACTAGTCTTGTATTCATTGTAGTTTAGAAGGATGAGTGGGTGGGTATCTTATAGAAACATATAAAATTATAATATGACTGGACAAGCTAGATGCAGGAAAAATGGTCCCAATGTTGGGCGAGTCTAGAACCAGGGGCCACGGTCTTAGATTAAAGGAAAGGTCATTTAAGACTGTGGTGAGAGGAAACTTTTTCACCTAGTGAGTTGTGAATCTATGGAATTCCCTGTCACAGAGGACAGTGGAGGCCAAGTCACTGGATGCATTTGAGAGAGATTTAGATAGAGATCTAGGGGCTAGTGGAGTCATGGGATATGGGGAGAAGGCAGTCACGGGCTATTGATAGGGGACGATCAGCCATGATCACAATGATTGGCGGTGTTGGCTTGAAGGGCCGAATGGCCTCCTCCTGCACCTATTTTCTATGTTTATATGTAATCTGCATGAGGTGCTGTGAGATTGGAGTTGTTGCCTGGCCTGTATTCTGCTTGAAGTTCTGTGAGATTTGATTTGGTGGCCGGCCTGGCCTCCGCTTGGAGTGCTATGAGATTGGGTTTGCTCCGTGGCCTGCACTCCGCTTGAGGTGCTGTGAAATTGGATTTGCTGCCTGGCCTAAACTCTGCTTTAGATGCTGTGAAGTTGGATTTGCTGCCTGGCCTGCACTCTACTTGAAGCGCGGTGAGATTGGATTTGCTCTATGTCCCGCACTCTGCTTGAGGTGCTGTGAGATTGGATTTTCCACCTCGCCTGCACTCTACATGAAGTGCTGTGATATTGGATTTATTGCCTGTCCGGCACTCCTCTTGAAGTGCCATGATTTTGGATAGCTGCCTGTTCTGCACGCTGCTTGAGGTGCTGTGTGATTGGATTTGCTGCCTGGCCTGCCTCCAATTGAAGTGCTGTGAGATTGGATTTGCTCGGTGGCCTGCATTCCGCTTGAAGTGCTTTGAGATTGAATTTGCTGCCTGACCTGCACTCTGCTTCAAGACCCAAAATATGCGATTTGTTGCCTGGACTGTACTCCGCTTGAAGTACTGTGAGATTGGATTTCCAGCCTGGCCTGCAATCTGCTTGAAGTGCTGTGAGATTGGATTTGCTGCCTGGTCTGCACTCTGCTTGAGGTGCTCTGAGATTGGATATGCTGCCTGGTCTACACTCAGATTTAGATGCTATGAAATTGGATTTGCTGCTTGGCCTGCACTCTGCTTGAGGTGCTATGAGGTTGGATTTGCTTCCTGGCCTGCACTGCACTCTGCATGAGATCCTTTGAGATTGTATTTGCTGCCTAACCTGCACTCGGCTTGAAGAGCTGTGAGGTTGGATTTGCTGCTGGCCTGCACTCTGCTTGAAGTGCTGTGAGATTGGATTTGCTGCCTGGCCTGCACACTACATGAGGTGCTGTGAGATTGGATTTGCTGCCTAGCCTGCACTCTGCATGAGGTGCTGTGAGATCGGAGTTGCTGCCTGTCCTGCACTCTGCTTGAGGTGCTGTGAGATTGGTTTTGCGGCCTGGGCTGCACTCCGCTTGAAGTGCTGTGAGATTGGATTAGCTCCCTGGCCTGCACTCTGCTTGATGTGCTGTGAGATGGATTTGCTCCCTGGACTGCACTCCGCTTGGAGTTCTGTGAGATTCGATTTGTTACTTTGGCTGCATTCTGCTTGAAGTGCTGTGAGATTGAATTTTCTGCTTGGCCTGCACTTTGCCTATAGACCTCTGAACGCACCCAAGCACCTGTGTAAATGTTCCTTCAATGTTAAAAACAAGAGGGGGAGAGTTCAGATACAGTGTGAGGCCTTGAAAGGAGCAGGGAATGCAGTTTGCTGGATAAACCCAGCATGTTAACACGTTAATGATTACGGTTTCTTGTGAAATACCCAAACTTTGTGTTGGCAGAAACATCCACCAGATTAGAGCTTATGACAGCTCAGCAAAAAATTCATGCTGTCTGATCTTTCTACAGCTGGCCCTTCGGCCCACCGAGTCATTGCCGCCCATCGATCACCCGCTCATTCTGGCTTTGTTTGGAGAAACAGAGCGAAAACTGGCCCTTCGTTTCACCGAGTCCATTTCTCCCTCTCCTCCTCCTCTCCCCCCTGGCTCGCTCCAACATTTATATGTTTAGGTTCATTCAATTCTCCCTCTCTCCAGTTCACTATCCCTTTCTTCCCCTCTCTTTGCATCGCCCCAGGGAGAGTGGGAGGGAGAGATGGAGGGAAGGGGAGGGGGGGAGAGGGATAGGGGGGGGGGGGGGGGGGGGGGAGAGGAAGAGATGGAATGTGTGAAGGCAGGGGTGAAATGTACTACGTCTACCCTAACTACCTCGGCCTTAATATCCATTCGAGGGAGAGGAATAGGGAGGGGGGGAGGGAAAGTGAGACGGAGAGAGAGTGGGAGGATAAGTGGCAAGGAGCGAGGGAGAGTGAGAAGGAGAGAGGAAAGAGGGCGAGGAAGGGACGGGAGCGAGGAAGAGAGGGAAGGAACGAGACTGAGGGAATGAGGGAGAGGGAGAGGGTGAGATAGAGGGCGGCAGGAAGAGGGAAGCAGAGATCGAGAGTGGGAAGGAGAGATGGAGAGAGAGAGATAGGGATCGAGGGAACGGATAGGAAGGAGGGACTGGGGGAAAGGGAGAGGAGGGGAGACTAAGAGTAGGGTAGAGAGACAATGGGAGCTAGGGGGCGTGGGAGAGAGTGTGCTCCATAGGCCATGCCAGCTCCCCTCTCGAAAGCGCAGGCGTGGGTGGGGACGGGACGGGGGCGATCGGTTAATGATTGTCCAGCGGCCGCGGGTTCAGGGAGTTATAGCGGAGGCGAGGGGGGGGTGGGGGGCGGAGTGTAGCCGCCCCCATCGTGGAAAATCCCTGCGGATGAAGATATAAGGTCAGAATCCCGCTAGTCTCGGTCTGCGTTCTCACTCCCCCGCCTCGCTCCCCACGGGTTGACACAGAGAGAGAGAAAGAGAGAGAGAGAGAAGACAGCATGCGGTGAGCTGGGAGACTGGATGGTGTAGGAGGAGAGTGTCGCTGTGTGTGTGTGTGTGTGTGTGTGTCTTTGTGTGTGAGAGTGTGTGTGTGTGTGTGTATGTGTGTGTGTATGTGTGTGTGTGTGTGTGTGTGTGTGTGTGTGTGTGTGTGTGTGTGTGTGTGTGTGGCTGTGTGTCTGCGTGTGTGTGTGTGTGTGTGTACGTGTGTGTGTGTACGTGTGTGTGTGTGTGTGTGTGGCTGTGTGTCTGTGTGTGTGTGTGTGTGTGTGTACGTGTGTGTGTGTACGTGTGTGTGTGTGTGTGTGTGTGTGTGTGTGTGTGTGTGTGTGTGTGTGTGTGTGTGTGTGTGTGTGTGTGTGGCTGTGTGTATGTGTGTGTGTGTGTGTCTGTGTGTGGGTGTGTGTGTGTGTGTGTGTGTGTGGGTGTGTGTGTGTGTGTGTGTGTGTGTGTGGGTGTGTGTGTGTGTGTGTGTATGTGGCTGTGTGTATGTGTGTACGTGTACAAGTGTGTGTGTGTCAATGATTCTCACACTCCTCTCTTTTCCTAGGTCCCATTCATTTCTATTCCTGGCGCTGTGCTCCGGACTTCTTGTGGAGATTATCACCGCGACCAGCCAACCCCTGCTGCCTCCATGTGAGATAGGGGAAGGGGAGGGAGTCCCAAACCGGGAATGGGAGCGAGAGTTGAGGAGGGAGGACAGCGCGGCGGGAGGGAGAGAGTAGAGTGGGGTGGGGAGCATTGCGTGAAGTGGGTGGGGAGAGGAGGGAGCGTGAGTGGGGGGGGGGGGGGGGGGGGGGGGGGGGGGGGGGGGGGGGGGGGGGAGAGGGGTGGAAGGAGCGCCGCGCTGCGAGAAGGGAGCGGATGGGAAGAAACGGAGAGGAGACACAGCGAGAGAGGGTGGGGGGGGGGTTAATGGTGTAAGGGACCGAGAGAAGAGGAGAGGAGAAGGAGAGAGAGAGAAGGGGGGAGGCAGAGAGGGAGGGAAAGTGTGAAGGGGAGGAAGGAAAGAAGAGAGAGAAGGAGGGGGTGAGAGATGGCGGGAGGGAAGGAGAGTGAGAAGGAGAGGGAGGAAGGATGGGAGGGAGAGGATTGGGTTTGCTAACATCTTCTCTCGACTCTCCCCAGTATCCTGTTCCGCACCCACCAACATTGACCATGGCCACTACCACTATGAGACCCATGAGGGTGAGAACGAGTCCGGGGCCGTGATCAAATATGTTTGTGACCAACCGTTCTGGAAGCTACCTCAGGAGGACCACGGTAAGGACCGCGCTGGACACGGCTCGTTCGTTTAGTTTAAGCATTAGTTTAGTTCAGTTTAGTGTTGGTTTAGTTTAGTTTGACCTTAGTTTTAGTGTTACCTTTAGAAACATAGAAACATAGAAAACAGGTGCAGGAATAGGCCATTCGGCCCTTCGAGCCTGCACCGCCATTCACTATGATCATGGCTGATCATCCAACTCAGTATCCCATCCCTGCCTTCTCATAGAAACATAGAAATTAGGTGCAGGAGTAGGCCATTCGGCCCTTCGAGCCTGCACCGCCATTCAATATGATCATGGCTGATCATCCAACTCAGTATCCCGTACCTACCTTCTCTCCATACCCCCTGATCCCCTTAGCCTCAAGGGCCACATCTAACTCCCTCTTAAATATAGCCAATGAACTGTGACCTCAACTATTGTATTGTATATCTTTATTGTCATTTCCTGAGTATTCGCATACCCAGAGGAAACAGAAAAACGTTTCTCAACCAGTGTCCATTCAGTGTGCATGGAAAATAAATAGAAATAAAAAAATGCATGTATCATGAACAAATTTAACACTCTACTAAACATTC
>NW_026575669.1:0-5000 GCF_028641065.1 Leucoraja erinaceus
GTCCAGTGTCCAATGTCCAGTGTCCAATGTCCAGTGTCCAGTGTCCAATGTCCAATGTCCAGTGTCCAATGTCCAGTGTCCAGTGTCCAATGTCCAGTGTCCAGTGTCCAGTGTCCAATGTCCAGTGTCCAATGTCCAATGTCCAGTGTCCAATGTCCAGTGTCCAGTGTCCAGTGTCCAATGTCCAGTGTCCAGTGTCCAGTGTCCAATGTCCAGTGTCCAATGTCCAGTGTCCAAATGTCCAGTGTCCAATGTGTCCCATGTCCAGTGTCCAATGTCCAGGCCCAGTGTCCAGTGTCCAAATGTCCAGTGTCCAGTGTCCAGTGTCCAGTGGGTCAGTGTCCAGTGTCCAATGGTCATGTCCAGTGTCCAATGTCAGTGTCCAATGTCCAAGTGTCCAATGTCCCAGTGTCCAATGTCAGTGTCCAGTGTCCAGTGTCCAGTGTCCAGTGTCCAATGTCCAGTGTCCAGTGTCCAGTGTCCAGTGTCCAGTGTCCAGTGTCCAGTGTCCAGTGTCCAGTGTCCAGTGTCCAGTGTCCAATGTCCAGTGTCCAATGTCCAGTGTCCAGTGTCCAGTGTCCAATGTCCAGTGTCCAATGTCCAGTGTCCAATGTCCAGTGTCCAATGTCCAGTGCCCAGTGTCCAGTGTCCAGTGTCCAGTGTCCAATGTCCAGTGTCCAGTGTCCAATGTCCAGTGTCCAATGTCCAGTGTCCAGTGTCCAATGTCCAGTGTCCAGTGTCCAGTGTCCAGTGTCCAGTGTCCAGTGTCCAGTGTCCAGTGTCCAGTGTCCAGTGTCCAGTGTCCAATGTCCAGTGTCCAGTGTCCAGTGTCCAATGTCCAGTGTCCAGTGTCCAATGTCCAGTGTCCAATGTCCAGTGTCCAATGTCCAGTGTCCAGTGTCCAATGTCCAGTGTCCAATGTCCAGTGTCCAGTGTCCAGTGTCCAGTGTCCAGTGTCCAGTGTCCAGTGTCCAGTGTCCAATGTCATCCAGTGTCCAATGTCCAATGTCCAGTGTCCAATGTCCAGTGTCCAGTGTCCAGTGCCCAGTGTCCAGTGTCCAATGTCCAGTGTCCAGTGTCCAGTGTCCAATGTCCAGTGCCCAATGTCCAGTGTCCAGTGCCCAATGTCCAGTGTCCAATGTCCAGTGCCCAATGTCCAGATGTCCAATTGTGTCCAGTGTCCAATGTCCAGTGTCCAATGTCCAGTGTCCAATGTCCAGTGTCCAATGTCCAGTGTCCAGTGTCCAGTGTCCAATGCCCAGTGTCCAAAGTCCAGTGTCCAGTGTCCAATGTCCAGTGTCCAATGTCCAGTGTCCAGTGTCCAGTGTCCAATGTCCAGTGTCCAGTGTCCAATGTCCAGTGTCCAGTGTCCAGTGTCCAGTGTCCAAGTGTCCAGTGTCCAGTGTCCAATGTCCAGTGTCCAATGTCCAGTGTCCAGTGTCCAATGTCCAGTGTCCAATGTCCAGCCCAATGTCCAGTGTCCAATGTGTCCAGTGTGTCCAATGTCCAGTGTCCAATGTCCAGTGTCCATTGTCCAGTGTCCAGTGTCCAGTGTCCAATGCCCAGTGTCCAGTGCCCAATGTGTCCAATGTCCAGTGTCCAGTGTCCAATGTCCAGTGTCCAGTGTCCAATGTCCAGTGTCCAGTGTCCAATGTCCAGTGTCCAATGCCCAGTGTCCAAGTGTCCAGTGTCCAATGTCCAGTGTCCAATGTCCAATGTCCAGTGTCCAATGTCCAGTGTCCAGTGTCCAGTGTCCAATGTCCAGTGTCCAATGCCCAGTGTCCAATGTGTCCAGTGTCCAGTGTCCAATGTCCAGTGTCCAGTGTCCAATGTCCAGTGTCCAATGTCCAGTGTCCAATGTCCAGTGTCCAGTGTCCAATGCCCAGTGTCCATTGCCCAATGTCCAGTTGCCCAATGCCCAGTGTCCAATGCCCCCAATGTCCAGTGTCCAATGTCCAGTGTCCAGTGTCCAGTGTCCAGTGTCCAGTGTCCAGTGTCCAGTGTCCAATGTCCAATGTCCAATGTCCAGTGTCCAGTGTCCAGTGTCTCTTGTCCAATGTCCAGTGTCCAATGTCCAATGTCCAATGTCCAATGTCCAATGTCCAGTGTCCATTGTCTCTTGTCCAATGCCCAGTGTCCAGTGTCCAATGTCCAGTGTCCAATGTCCAATGTCCAGTGTCCAGTGTCCAGTGTCCAGTGTCCAGTGTCCAGTGTCCAGTGTCCAGTGTCCAGTGTCCAATGTCCAGTGTCCAATGTCCAGTGTCCAGTGTCCAGTGTCCAATGTCCAGTGTCCAATGTCCAGTGTCCAATGTCCAGTGTCCAATGTCCAGTGTCCAATGTCCAGTGTCCATGTCCAGTGTCCAGTGCCCAATGTCCAGTGCCCAATGTCCAGTGCCCAGTGTCCAGTGTCCAGTGTCCATTGCCCAATGTGTCCAATGTCCAGTGTCCAGTGTCCAATGTCCAGTGTCCAGTGTGCCCAGTGCCCAATGTCCAGTGTCCAATGTCCAGTGCCCAATGTCCAGTGTCCAATGCCCAGTGTCCAGTGCCCAATGTCCAGTGCCCAATGTCCAGTGTCCAATGTCCAGTGTCCAATGTCCAGTGTCCAATGTCCAATGTGTCCAGTGTCCAGTGTCCAATGTCCAGTGTCCCAATGTCCAGTGTCCAGTGTCCAGCCCAGTGTCCAGTGTCCAATGCCCAGTGTCCAATGTGTCCAATGCCCAGTGTCCAGTGTCCAATGCCCAGTGTCCAATGCCCAGTGTCCAGTGTCCAGTGTCCAGTGTCCAATGTCCAGTGTCCAGTGTCCATGTCCAGTGTGTCCAATGTGTCCAGTGTCCAATGCCCAGTGTCCAGTGTCCATTGCCCAATGTCCAGTGTCCAATGCCCGGTGTCCAGTGTCCAGTGTCCAGTGTCCAGTGTCCAGTGTCCAGTGTCCAGTGTCCAGTGTCCAATGTCCAGTGTCCAATGTCCAGTGTCCAATGTCCAATGTCCAGTGTCCAGTGTCCAGTGTCCAGTGTCCAGTGTCCAGTGTCCAGTGTCCAATGTCCAATGTCCAGTGTCCAATGTCCAGTGTCCATTGCCCAATGTCCAGTGTCCAATGTCCAAATGTCCAGTGTCCAATGCCCAGTGTCCAATGTCCAATGTCCAGTGTCCAGTGCCCAATGTCCAGTGCCCAATGTCCAGTGTCCAATGTCCAGTGTCCAGTGTCCAGTGTCCAGTGTCCAGTGTCCAGTGTCCAGTGTCCAATGTCCAGTGTCCAGTGTCCAATGTCCAGTGTCCAATGTCCAGTGTCCAGTGTCCAATGCCCAGTGTCCAATGTCCATTGTCCAATGTCCAGTGTCCATGCCCAGTGTCCAGTGTCCAATGTCCAATGTCCAGTGTCCAATGTCCAGTGTCCAGTGTCCAGTGTCCAATGTCCAGTGTCCAGTGTCCAGTGTCCAGTGTCCAATGTCCAGTGTCCAATGTCCAGTGTCCAATGTCCAGTGTCCAGTGTCCAGTGTCCAGTGTCCAGTGTCCAATGTCCAATGTCCAGTGTCCAATGTCCAGTGTCCAATGTCCAGTGTCCAATGTCCAGTGCCCAATGTCCAGTGTCCAATGTCCAGTGTCCAATGTCCAGTGTCCAATGTCCAGTGTCCAATGTCCAGTGTCCAATGTCCAATGTCCAATGTCCAGTGTCCAGTGTCCATGTCCAATGTCCAGTGTCCAATGTCCAGTGTCCAATGTCCAGTGCCCAGTGCCCAATGTCCAATGTCCAGTGTCCAGTGTCCAAGTGTCCAGTGTCCAATGTCCAGTGTCCAATGCCCAATGTCCAATGTCCAATGTCCAGTGTCCAGTGTCCAATGTCCAATGTCCAGTGTCCAATGTCCAGTGTCCAATGCCCAGTGTCCAGTGTCCAATGTCCAGTGTCCAATGTCCAATGTCCAATGCCCAATGTCCAGTGCCCAATGTCCAGTGTCCAATGTCCAGTGCCCAATGTCCAGTGCCCAATGTCCAGTGTCCAATGTCCAGTGTCCAATGTCCAGTGTCCAATGCCAGTGCCCAATGTCCAGTGCCCAATGTCCAGTGTCCAATGCCCAGTGTCCATTGCCCATGTCCAGTGTCCAATGCCCAGTGTCCAGTGTCCAATGTCCAGTGTCCAATGTCCAGTGTCCAGTGTCCAGTGTCCAGTGTCCAGTGTCCAGTGTCCAATGTCCAGTGTCCAATGTCCAGTGTCCAATGTCCATTGCCCAATGTCCAGTGTCCAGTGTCCAATGTCCAGTGTCCAATGTCCAATGTCCAGTGTCCAGTGTCCAGTGTCCAATGTCCAGTGTCCAATGTCCAGTGTCCAATGTCCAGTGTCCAATGTCCATTGCCCAATGTCCAGTGTCCAATGCCCAATGTCCAGTGCCCAGTGTCCAGTGTCCAATGTCCAGTGTCCAATGTCCAGTGTCCAGTGCCCAGTGTCCAATGTCCAGTGTCCAATGTCCAGTGTCCAATGTGTGTCCAAGTGTCCAATGTCCAGAGTCCAGGGGTGTCCAATGTCCAGTGTCCAATGTCCAATGTCCAGTGCCCAATCCAATGTCCAATGTGTGTCCAATGTCCAGTGTCCAATGTCCAGTGTCCAATGTCCAGTGCCCAATGTCCAGTGTCCAATGTCCAGTGTCCCATGTCCAATGTCCCGTGCCCACTGTCCAGTCCCGTGACCAATGCCCAGTGTCCAAAGTCCAGTGTCCAAAGTGTGTCCAAAGTGTCCAGAGTCCATTGTCCAGTGCCCAGTGTCCAGTGTCCAGTGTCCAATGCCCATTGTCCAGTGTCCAAGTGCCCAGTGTCCAATGTCCAGTGTTCAAAGTCAAGTGTCCAAAGTCCAGTGTCCAAAGTCCAGTCCTGTGCCCAAAGTCCAGTGTCCAGTGTCCAAAGTCCAGTGTCCAATGTCCAAAGTCCAGTGTCCAAAGTCCAGTGTCCAAAGTCCAGTCCTGTGCCCAAAGTCCAGTGTCCAGTGTCCAAAGTCCAGTGTCCAATGTCCA